>NC_134353.1:308218694-308345598 GCF_048569485.1 Anomaloglossus baeobatrachus
CAAAAAGGGGCCAGACAAAAGTATTGGCACCCTTAAGGTACCGTCACACTAAGCGACGCTCCAGCGATCCCACCAGCAACCTGACCTGGCAGGGATCGCTGGAACGTCGCTACACGGGTTGCTGGTGAGCTGTCACAAAGGCAGATCTCACCAGTGACCAGCCCCCAGCGACGCGTGGAAGCGATGCTGCGCTTGGTAACTAAGGTAAATATCGGGTAACCAACCCAATATTTACCTTGATTACCAGCGCACACCGCTTAGCGCTGGCTCCCTGCACTCCTAGCCAGAGTACACATCGGGTTAATTACCCAATGGGTAGTCTGGCTATGTGTGCAGGGAGCCGACACTGACAGCGTGAGAGCGGCAGACGCTGGTAACGAAGGTAAATATCGGGTAACCAAGGAAAGGGCCTCTTTGTTACCTGATGTTTACCAGCGTCCGCAGAAGCCGGCTCACTGCACATTCAGTTGTTGCTCTCTCGCTGTCACACACAGCGATGTGTGCTTCACAGCGGGAGAGCAACAACTAAAATGGTCCAGGACATTCAGCAACAACCAGCGACCTCACAGCAGGGGCCAGGTTGTTGCTGGATGTCACACACAGCAACATCGCTAGCAAGTTGTGCCTCAGCAGCGATGTTGCTTAGTGAGACGTGGCCTTAAGCCTGGGGCTATGTGCGCACTAGAAACTACACCGTACCACCCTCAAACTAATGGATTGTGCGAGAAGATGAACCATGTGGTTATTGATTTGCTCAAGACCCTACCTCTGGAAGAAAGAAACCAATGGCCAGAGAAGTTGCCAGATCTAGTGGACTTGTACAATCATATACCGGTAAATTCCCACCAACTGCAGCCCTGCTTACTTGATGCGAGCAAGACCTGGCAAGTTAGCTATAGACCTTGAAATGGGAATTGTGTCACCCGAAGCGGTTCAACAGATAGAAGATTGGAATACAGAGTGACAACAACAATACCGCCAAGTTCAGGAATGTGTGGAAAGGAACTTGTCCCAAGCCAGAATGAGACAAGAAAAGAATTACTATCAAACAGCACCAGCAACTCCCTTAGCACCTGGCGAACAGTTCCTCAAGAAAAAGCGGAGAATGCACAAATTAGATGACCAGTGGGAAAATGAGCCCTGCACAGTTATTCCCCTCAAATTTTGACAACAGCAAAGTGTTTCTAATCAGTAAAGACGGAGGCAGTACTTATCAAGCAGTTTCAAGAGATCGTCTGAAGATATGCCCTGAACGGTGTTAAATCCAAGAAGTTCCAGAAAGTCCCCAATGATCCAAACAATACTCTGAAAATTCCCCAAAACATGGACCCAAATAAATAAGGCTATAGTGGTACCAGTATTGACATTCCCGCAAGTGGTCATACCAGCAACAGAAGAGGTTTCAGATCCACCTGAAAGAACTATCAGTCCCAACACAAGATGTCACGCCAGCAGTGGAACAGGAGAATCAACCCCCTGCCAGTGGTGAATCTGTCATACCTATGGTGAATTTAAGAACGCGTAGGAGATTGCCAACCCTACCAGCTACGCCAACCTGCAACATCGAGGTAGTACATACACCCAGATAGCGAAGAATTACAACCCCTACTACGCAGGTCCCAACGTAGCACCCGGGGACAACCCCCTCCAAAGTATAGAAAATAGAATACCAGTCAGAGTGTAAATAGTTTTGTGAAAATGTATAAAATGCTTTTTGTTTAAGGTGATAAAGTAAATGGACAACTGGGTCACTGGACTATGAGTGGCCAAAACTGTATTGTTTATAGTTAGCACCCAGTGTGCTTCACAACCCCAGAAGAAAAACAAGTCCGGCGTGCATACAATGGGGTCATCAATGCTCTGACGCACGCCCAGAGCCTACGTTGGGGGTTTTATCGTGGCGGGTCCCCCATGGAGCAGTGTAATGGACACCCAGCAGGGAGCCACACTAGACTCATTATAGTTGTTCTTTACGTTTGTAACGTTTAAGAAAGGTGCCTCCCATAAAGGGATGGAAATGTTAACATGTTATATTTTGTTTTGTTTCCTCAGTCCGGGAGTACTGGTTTTAACTAAGGGGGAGTGTGGCGCCCCAGCATCTGGTTGCCACAACAGTGTTGCCCCTCCAAAGGGTTAATGCTGAGCCTGGAGGTGATTGGGGGAAGTCTATTGGCCAGTAAGTACCAACATCCAACACTTGGTCCTCTCCCAGGCCAGCAGGGGGAGCTCTAAACCTGGAGTTCCAGGGAGGATCCCTTAAGTGCTGACCTGGGGGAGGAGTTAGGGAGTCTGTTAGGAAAGTCAAAGGAGAAAGGAACTAAGCTGAGAGTAGTGTGGTCTTGTGAGCTGGGTTTGGAGCTAGGATAGCTCAACTCAGAAAAACAGGAGCCGTAGCGAGGGCAAAGAGAAGATCCAAGTGGAGAACTGTTACCACCTGTTCGCCTCAGAGGACATACTGAAAACTAGACATCGGAGTCTGTGGTTGCCAGGGTGTAAAACCCTTACCTGGTAGCCGAATCCGAAGGGCAGGAGGACTGTAGTTCTCCTGGCCCCCAGAACAATCCGAAAGTAAAGCTGCATCACCAGGGCCCGGTATGGACCCCAGGAAGGGGCGCATCAGAGAGGGCCTGCGCAGCTTATCCGAGGAGAAAGGGGACGAACCACTGGTCCCAGCAGCAAGAGGGGCCATTGCTAAACCCAAAGTGCAGGGTCCTGTAGAAACGAAGGAAGAACAGGGAGTAGGCCTCAATACTCGACTGGCCAAGGGAATCACCCCAGTTACTTCCAGGCCGGCCGGATCCCCTTTACCATCTGTGACGGGCTCCCAGGACTGAATTGTTGCACAGTAAAAAAGAAGAGAAGGTAAAGAGACTGTTGTTTGTGTCAGTTCTTTTCACGGTCCTGGTTAGCCCTGCACCCTTCCCAAGAACCAGCGGTTGCCCCGGGGCACCGCTCCACCTGTGGGGAGCAGAACCATCCCAGCTGCTAATCCATCAGCCCCGGCAGTCCCATCCAGCAGCGGCGGCCCCTTAGCCACATTCCACAGGTGGCGTCACGAATATTCCACAAACTCTATTATATATCACCACCACCATCACTGCCATATTAGTTGACCCCCACCAGGGTCACGGAGTCGGGGCCCCGCCACCACTGACTACCCCCGGATTAGTCCGGCCCGACACCGGGTGTCCCATAGCCCTGGGTGTGGGCGAGTCACTTCCATATAGTATAAAAAGTCCACATAACCCTTCATATATTAGAATGCACCTCCATAGTTCTCCATCTATATATATAATTGCCTTATTCTGTCTGTCTGTCTGTCTGTCTTGCTCCAAAATTGTGTCCTTACGGTGACACAAAGCGGATTGGCCGCTGGGCTCGCCATGGCCCCGCCCCCCCGCACCGATTGACCGCTCGCCCAGGCTCCGCCCCCACACGGATTGGCCGGGCCGCTCGCCCAGGCTCCGCCCCCCACTCGGATTGGCCTCTCGCCCCGGCACCCTGCACGTATTGGCAACTCGGCCACGCCCCGCCTTCCGCACGCATTCCCCGAAGCGACACGGAGCCACGACTCCCAGGTGGAGTACTGTACTCCCGGGAGCCCACATCAGCGTACGCCGCTAACCCAGCCGACACATACCCTCGGCATTGTTGGGATTGCCGCCGTATGCTGGTGTGGGCTCCCGTTGCGACCGGGGGACGGGATACGCTGGTAACCATGGTAGCATAGTTACCAGCACATCAAGGTCCCTGCAGCGGCGGAACATACACACACGCACACACATAACAACACACACACACACACATCAGATCACACTCACTCTCACACACACCTCACACACACATCACATCGCATCCACACACTCACAACATCCTGGGATATCGCTTGCTTCTCGGCGGCGATACTGTGCAGTGAGCTTCCAGGACCTGCCGGAGGATCACATGGCCAGAAGCATGTGGTATCTCCGGATGTTGTGAGTGTGAGCGCATATGTGCAATATCGTCAGTGTGTGTGTGTGTGAGTGTATGCGATCGGGTGTGTGTGAGTGTATGCGATCGGGTGTGTGTGAGTGTATGCGATCGGGTGTGTGTGTGTATGCGATCGGATCTGTGAGTGTCGGCAGAGGAGCACGGCGTGCTGGAGGAGGCTGGGAGTAGAGAGGCTGATCCTGGGGAAGGCTGATGCTGGGGGAGGCTGGGAGGAGAGATGCTGATGCTGGGGGAGGCTGATGCTGGGGGAGGCTGATGATGGGGGAGGCTGGAAGGGTGTAGGCTGATGCTGGGGGAGGCTGATGCTGGGGGGAGGGCTGGGAGGAGAGAGGCTGATGCTGGGGGAGGCTGATGCTTGGGGAGGCTGGAGGAGAGAGGCTAATGCTGGGGGAGGCTGAGGCTGGGGGACGCTGGGAGGGGGAGGCTGATGCTGGGGGGGAGGCTGTTAGGAGGGAGGCTGGGGAGGAGAGAGGCTGATCCTGGGGAAGGCTGGGAGGGGGAGGCTGATGCTGAGGGAGACTGGGAGGAGAGAGGCTGATGCTGGAGGAGGATGGGAGGAGAGAGGCTTATGCTGGGGGAGGCTAATGCTGGGGGGAGGCTGGGAGGCGGAGGCTGATGCTGGGGGAGGCTGGGAGGCGGAGGCTGATGCTAGGGGAGGCTGGGAGGGGGAGGCTGATGCTAGGGGGAGGCTGGGAGGGGGAGGCTGATGCTAGGGGAGGCTGGGAGGGGGAGGCTGATGCTGGGGGAGGCTGGGAGGGGGGAGGCTGATGCTGGGGGAGGCTGGGAGGAGGGAGGCTGAGAGAAGAGAGGCTGATGCTGGGGGAGGCTGAGGCTGGGGGTAGGCTGGGAGGAGAGAGGCTGATGATGGGGACAGAGAGGCTGATGGTGGGGGACAGAGAGGAGAGGCTGATGCTGGGAGGAGAGAGGCTGATGCTGGGGGGAGAGAGGCTGATGCTGGGGGGCAGAGAGGCTGATGCTGGGGGCAGAGAGGCTGATGCTGGTGCAGCATGGGGGATGGAGCACGATGGGGGGGTGCGCAGCATTGGGGGATGGAGCACGATGGGGAAGTGCGCAGCATGGGGGATGGAGCACGTTTGGGAAGGTGCGCAGCATGGGGGATGGAGCACAATGTGGAGTGCGCAGCATAGGGGATGGAGCACGATGGGGGGTGCGCAGCATGGGGGGATGGGAGCACGATGGGGGTGCGCAGCATGGGGGAATGGAGCATGATGGGGGGGTGCGCAGCATGGGGGATGGAGCACGTTTGGGAGTGCGCAGCTTGGGGGATGGAGCACGTTTGGGAGTGCGCAGCTTGGGGGATACAGCACGATGAGGAGTGCGCCAGAGCATGGGGGATGGAGCACGATGGGGAGTGCGCAGCATGGGGAATGGAGTACGTTTGGGATTGCGCAGCATGGCGGATGGAGCACGATGGGGAATGCGCAGCATGGGGGATGCAGCACAATGGGGAGTGCGCAGCATGGCACCATGGAGCACGGTGGGGAATGCGCAGCATAGGGGATGGAGCACGATGGGGGGTGCGCAGCATGAGGGATGGAGCACGATGGGACATGCCCACCTCCCCCCAACACACACACACACACGCGCACTGCACAACACACCACACACACACACACTGGGAACCACAAACACCGCCCTACACAGACACCCACACACACACAGACAACGCTGCACACACACAACACCCCAACACACAAACACCCGCGGCATACACAAATATACGCACATACCGCACAACACACATTGCACAAAACATACCTCCCCCAAAACACACACACACACCCCACACCCACACAAACCGCGCAACACACACACACACAACGCTACAGACACACAGCGCTCCACAAACAACGCAACACACATACAACACCGCTCTCACCCCCCGCCACACCCAGACAACACTCAGAACATGTACAGCCCCTACACAAACACTTAGTAAATACATACAACAACATCTATATATATATATAACAAAAATCATACATAAACTACACAATACGTAAATTCTAGAATACCCGATGCGTAGAATCGGGCCACCTTCTAGTGTATTATAATGCATTTTCCATAGTTCTCCATGTATTATAATTCACCCCATAGTTCTCCATATATTAGACAGCACCACATAGTCCTCCATGTTTTATAATGCACCCTCATAGTCCATGTATAAGGTAGCCTCCATAGTCATCCATATATTATAATGTAGCCCCCATAGTCCTATATGTATTATAATGCAGCCCCATAAACCTTCATATTGTATTATGCAGCCCCATACTCCTCCATGCATAATGCACCCCTATATTCCATGTATAAGGTGTCCTTCATTTTGTATTATGCAGCCCCAATAGACCTCCATGTATAATGCAGCCCCATACACCTCCATTCATGTATAATGCACCCCTACAGTCCATGTATAAGGTGTCCTTCATGTTTATTATGCAGCCCCATAGACCTCCATGTATAATACAGCCCCATACACCTCCATTCATGTATAATGCACCCCTACAGTACATGTATAAGATGTCCTTCATGTTAATTATGCAGCCCCATAGACCTCCATGTATAATGCAGCCCCCCAGGCCTCCATGTATCATGCAGCCAGCCCCCCAGGCCTCCATGTATAATGCAGCCAGCCCCCCAGGCCTTCATGTATCATGCAGCCAGCCCCCCCAGGCCTCCATGTATTATGCAGCCACCCCACCAGGCCTCCATGTATCATGCAGCCAGCCCCCCCTGGTCTCCATGTATTATGCAGCCAGCCCCCCAGGCCTCCATGTATCTTGCAACCAGCCCCCCAGGCCTCCATGTATCTTGCAACCAGCCCCCCAGGCCTCCATGTATCATGCAGCCAGATCCCCCAGGTCTCCCTGTACCATGCAGACAGTCCACCCAGGCCTCAATGTATCATGCAGCCAGCCCCCGAGGCCTCCATGTATCATGCAGCCAGCCCCCCCAGGCCTCCATGTAATATGCAGCCACCCCCCAGGCCTCCATGTGTCATGCAGCCAGCCCACCCAGGCCTCCATGTGTCATGCAGCCAGCCCCCCAGGCCTCCATGTACCATGCAGCCAGCCCCCTCAGGCTTACATGTGTCATAATAATAATAATAATAATAATCTTTATTTCTATAGCGCCAACATATTCCGTAGCGCTTTACAATTCAGGAGGATCATATACATACAAGTAACAGTTATAGAAATACAATATTTAGAGGGGAAAAAATACAACCCTGCTCGTGAGAGCTTACAATCTACAATGAGATGGGGGGAGAGGCAAGGTTCAAGTGCTTATTTACAATGACAATCCAGCCATCTCACGGAAATGGGGCTGGATAATGGTTTCCTGGACCAGTGGGCCCGAGCCTTGAGATGCCTTTGGGTGCCATGGAGTTTGATGTGGAGCTATGTTGTGAGAGGTTGTAGAGGGACTATGTGAATCGAATCTGATTAGGGAGTGTGATAGGCCGCCCTAAAAAGATGCGTCTTTAGGGTGCGTCTGAAGCTGAGTAAGTTGTGATTTGTCCTAACTTCTTGGGGTAGAGCGTTCCAGAGGGTTGGTGCAGCTCGGAAGAAGTCTTGGATCCGGGAGTGGGAGGTTCGAATTAGTGTGGATGTTAGTCGAAAGTCGCTTCCAGAGCGTAGAGAACGGGTGGACTGATAGACAGAGAGGAGGGTGGAGATGTAGGGGGGTGCTGCACTGTGGAGAGCTTTGTGGGCGAGAACAAGCAGTTTGAATTGGATCCTATGATATATGGGCAGCCAGTGCAATGACTGGCACAGAGCAGAGGCATCCGAGTAGCGGTTAGCCAGATAGGTGACCCTGGCTGCTGCATTAAGGATTGACTGTAAAGGAGAGAGTCTAGTTAGGGGGAGACCAATTAATAGAGAGTTACAGTAGTCCAAGCGAGAGTGGATCAGGGCCACGGTGAGGGTTTTTGTCGTTTCCATTGTGAGAAAGGGGCGGATTCTAGAGATGTTCTTGAGGTGCAAGCGGCAGGTGCGGGCAAGAGATTGTATGTGGGAGGTGAAGGAGAGATCAGTGTCAAGTATAACCCCCAGGCAGCGGGCTTGCGGCCTAGGACTTATCGTTGTGCCACACACAGAGAGGGAGATGTCAGGTTGAGGAAAGTTGGAAGATGGAGGGAAAAGAAGAAGTTCAGTTTTGGAAAGGTTAAGTTTCAGATAAAGAGCAGACATGACATTGCAAACTGCAGTCAGGCAGTCACTGGTGTTCTGTAGTACAGCGGGGGTGAGCTCAGGGGAGGAGGTGTATAGCTGTGTGTCATCAGCATAAAGATGGTACTGAAAGCCAAATCTGCTGATGGTCTGACCAATTGGGGCAGTGTAGAGGGAGAAAAGAAGAGGGCCAAGGACTGAACCTTGAGGGACCCCAACAGTGAGAGGAAGAGGAGAAGATGTGGAGCCAGCAAATGATACACTGAATGAGCGTCCAGAAAGATAGGAAGAGAACCAGGAGAGAACAGTGTCCTTTAGGCCGATAGAGTGGAGCATAGAGAGAAGGAGATGGTGGTCAACAGTGTCAAAGGCAGCAGAAAGGTCAAGAAGAATAAGCAGAGAGTGGTCACCGTTACGTTTTGCTGTCAATAGGTCATTGGTCACTTTGACAAGGGCAGTTTCTGTTGAGTGTAAAGGGCGGAAGCCAGACTGTAAAGGATCTAGAAGAGAGTGAGAGGAGAGGTAGCGGGTGAGGCGAGAGTAGACCAGGCGCTCCAAGAGTTTAGAGATGAAGGAGAGATTGGAGACTGGTCTGTAGTTGCTTGTGCAGGACGGATCGAGAGAAGGTTTTTTTAATAATGGAGTAATGATAGAGTGTTTGAGGGAGGAGGGGAAGATACCCGAAGAGAGAGAGAGATTGAAGATTTTAGTTAGGTGAGTGGCGACAACCGGAGAGAGGGACTGGAGTAGAGGTGTGGGGAAGGGATCAGTAGGGCAAGTTGTAGGACGAGAGGAGGATAGGAGCCTGGAGACTTCCTCCTCTGTGACTGGGTCAAATGTGGAAAGTGAGCTGGATGGGATATGGGGAGGGATGGGATTCACAGGGCTTGGTGGCTGGGAGCTGATCTCTTGGCGGATGTTTTTAATTTTCTCTGTGAAATACGAGGCCAGGTCATCAGCATGAAGGGCTGTGACAGGGGTCTGTACTTTGGGACTGAGGAGGGAGTGAAAGGTGTCAAAGAGTTTTTTTGGATTGTTGGCAAGTGAGGAAACAAGGTTGGTGAAGTAGGTCTGTTTGGCGAGGTGAAGGGAATAGTTATAGGTCCTTAACATGAACTTGTAGTGGATGAAGTTTTCTGGTGTGCGGGTTTTCCTCCATAGGCGTTCGGCGCTCCTGGAGCATCGCTGGAGAAATCGAGTTTGTGATGTGAGCCAGGGCTGTTTTACTCTGTGTTTGGTCTTTCTGAGGGTGAGGGGCGCTACTTGGTCTAGCGTAGTCCTGAGTGTGTCATTGTAGTGCTTTACAGCCAGATCAGGACAGGAAAGTGAGGATATAGGGGACAGTGATGTGTGTAAAGAGTCTGAAAGTGTCTGAGAATCGATGGCCTGTAGGTTTCTGAATGTGTGATTGGTGGGGGTGTGCTGAGGCGGACGAGGGTTTGTGAGCTTGAAGCGTCATGAAGAGTCATGCAGCCAGCCCCCCAGGCCTCCATGTGTCATACAGCCAACCACCCCAGGCCTCCATGTGGGCTGCTCGGATCTGGGTTGCTGCTGCAGCTCGAGTGGTGACTGGACCCGGGCTCGCATGGCCGTCTGTCCTCACAACCGTCGGAAGGGGGATATTTACAGGGGATGTGTTGTGTTGGTGACGCCACCCGTGGGTTGCGGTGAGGGATGGTAGCACCGTTGCTGCCTGGTGATGGGGCGCCCGTGGCTGGTGTAGTGGGGCAGCAAGATAGGATCCCCTCCATGGGTAGGGGAGGTGTAGTCCCGGGGCCCGTGGTCGGTACACGGGAGTAATGGCTGCTAGTGGTGGCATGTCGGATTGTACCTGGGGTCAATGGTGTACTCACAGTTCAATAATTTCACACAAGTCCAGTAGTAAACCAAGTTGCCAGTGACTGGCTGCCGTTGGAGGTTTCTTAAGGTTTCCCGCGACCGGATCTCCGTCGTCTGTGGCCCTGCTCACTGTCTGCCACCTAGCCGAGTAGTCCAAGGGCTCCTACCCCTGACTACACTTCTCTGTCAGCTCTCAACTACAACTCCGACTTAACTTGACTTCCACTCTCCACTTGTCAAAACTCTGCTCTCCAACTCAAAACTCAACTCAAAAACTAACGTGTTCCCGTCCCCGACACCTCAGGACCCCTAGGTGGGCATTTTCCTCCATCTGATCCCTCCCACTGGTGTGTCCTTATTATCACGAGGGGGTGGCTAGGCTTTAAAGGCTGTGAGTTGTACCTGAGTGTGGGTTTTGGTGGTAACAAGGAAGGTGGACACTTTTGTGACTACCTGGTTTTGCCAGGGCATCACACTCCCCCTTGGCTGAATACAGCCTGTCCTTGGGCTGTCCGGCCACTGACGTTTATTTTGCAGCTTCTGAAATCGGAAAAAGGTAACAAACATATAAAAACATGTTACAACTTTTTCATTCCTTACGGGAAGCACATCACTTGAACATTGCAATAAACAAACATCTCCTTCTTTCCTTTCACCCGCCACCCAAAACACCTGAACCCACCCTCGGTGCCACCACTACTCACAGGTGCACACTGTCCCGAGTTCCTGTGGGTGTCCAGAATGTCCGTGTAAAAGTCTCTTACCTGCCAGTCCACCCCAAGAGTTCCATGGTCCAGAACCCTTGGCCTGGAGGTTAGCCACCGGTTTTGTTAGTGACTAGGCCTCAGCCGACTCTACCACAGGCCCTTCCTCCAAGTAGCAAGAAGGTAGATGGAGGTTATTTACAAGACCCAAGAAAGTTTTTGGGGTGACTTCGCCAGTCCTGAAGCCATGGTCCATTGTTAACTTTAGAACAGGGGGGTAAATATCAGTAAACTGTAGAAGGGTAGTCAGAATCCCCTACCTACTCCTTAACTATTACACAATCAGGTAAAGTACACGGTTAATTAGCATTTACTTATATACATACATTACTATATACAAGAACGTACAGGCACCACTCACTCCCTATATCTGAGCGGTGGCTGACCTAGGTTAGGGCAAGTGGACCTCCTCAGACCAACATTATCTCCTAGGCTCGGTGGGGTAGAGTGATCTACGGGTTTCCCACCCCTAGTGGCGGGTACAGTAGGTAGGGACCTATGGGGGCGTGACATAGGTTCAAGTGCATTCCTAGGTGTATGTACTGGTGGAATATCAATGGGCCTGTCTGGTTCTGGATCTTCCACTCGTTGTAGGAACGTTAGAACGGGAACAATTACTGCTCCATTTTGCATAGGCCAATCTGCTGGGAAGTCACCTAGGATGGTGTGGATCACCTCTTTTCTTCTTTCCACGCCCGGGGCTGATGTGGGAACTTCTTCCACGATTTTCAGGGGTTCCAAACATTTTTTCAAGTGATCCCTGGAGACGGTAGCTGTGGTTTTCCCTTGATCTCTGCTGACAAGGTAAGTTGGATAACATAGGGGGCCCTCTCCCACTGGTCGTCCAATTTATGCAGCCTTTTTTTTCTCTTCGGCACCACGTCTCCGGGTGCCAAGGGGGCAGCTTTTGCCTGTTTGTTAAAGTGCTGCTCCTGCTTCTCTCTGCTCCGGTTCAAGTTCTTCTCCACATATTCCTGGATTTCTCTGTACTGCATCTGGTGTTTGGCATTCCAGTCCATAGTCTGAGAGATGGTTTCAGGTACCTCAATATCCATGTCCAGGTCCACCGTCAATCTCCCAGGCCACGCCCTCATAAGATAAGCAGGCGTACATTTCGTAGAACTGACAGGGATATTGTTATACATACCCACTAGATCGGGCAGTCTCTCAGGCCACTGGTTCCGCTCTTCAAGGGGCAGAGTCTTAAGCAGGTTAATAACCAAGTGGTTCATCTTCTGACACATCCCGTTGATTTGGACAGGGTATGGTACGGATCTTCTTGCATCTGTATAAACTGCCGAACTCTTTGAAGATTTCTGCTTCAAAAGCTGGGCCTTTATCTGTAAGTACTTTCTCTGGGTAGCCATGCGGTCGGCAGAAATGTGCCTGGAAAACCCTCGCTGCAGTGCGAGCTGTTAGATCCTTGACGGGTACCACGACCATAAATCTCGAGTAGTGGGCCACCATTGTTAGAGCATACGTATACCCGCTTCTACTTGGTGTGAGCTTGACGTGATCAAAAGCGACAAGTTCCAACGGCTGGTTTGTAACGATCGGCTGCAACGGGACCCTCTGACTGGTGCCATCCTTTCATCTTAGTACACAGGGACCACAATCCCGACACCATGCTTTGATGGATTCTCTCATTCCAATCCAGTAAAAGTGTTCCCATAGCAGCATCTCCAATTTCTTCCAGCGAAAGTGTCCAGCTCCATCGTGATAAGCTTCCAGAACCACCGATACGTATGCCTGAGGTACTATAATCTGGCAGATCTTCTCATGCGTCTTGGGGTTAATCAGTCCTCTGTACATCTTGCCTCCCTGCAGGTATAGCCGACCCCTCTCTCTCCACAGCCTCTGTGCCTCTGCTGGTGCGGTAGGCTCCATCCTGGAGTCAGCCTGAAAAATCAGCATCTTGATCAATCGGAGTGCCAGATCTCTATCTTGGGCTTCCTGCCAACCATGATGGGGTAGCGGGTTAAATGCTGCCTCCTGCTGACTACTATGAGGTCTTGTATCTTCCATACCGGCAGGTTGATGGAATGCAGGCAGTTCAATTTCCTCTAACAGTTCATCTTCATCCACCCCGCCATCGGGCAAATGTGACATTCTGGACAACGCATCGGCATTGGTGTTCTTCCGACCGGCTCTGTACTTTATGGTGAAATCATAGTTCGCCAACCGGGCCACCCAGCGTTGCTCCAAGGCCCCAAGCTTCGCTGTGACCAAATGGGTCAGAGGGTTGTTGTCCGTATACGCAGTGAACTTTGCAGACGCTAGGTAGTGTTTGTACCTTTCTGTCACCGCCCAGACGAGTGCCAGGAACTCCAGCTTAAAAGAACTGTAATTCTCAGGGTTCCTCTATGTTGGGCGAAGCTTCCTGCTCACGTAAGCTATTACCTTCTCCATGCCATTCTGCATCTGGGACAGGACAGCTCCCAATCCCACATTACTGGCATCCGTATAGAGTATGAACGGGAGGCCGTAATCGGGGTACGCCAAGATCTCTTCTCCGGTCAGGGCCGACTTCATTTGCTGGAAGGAATCTTCTTGTTCCTTGCCCCAAGCACATGGAGAACCAGGGTTTTACCATGCTTGGTTTGTCCAACAAGGAGGTCTTGCATGAGGGCTGCCATTTTAGTGTAACCCTTGACGAAGCGGCGGTAATAGTCCATCAGGCCCAGGAATTGCCGTACCTCCTTGATGGTCGTGGGGGTTGGCCAGTTCTTGATGGCAGTTATCTTCTCCAGATTTGGAACTACACCTTCTGTGCTTACAACATGGCCGATGATTTATTTTTTCCCGAAGAAGGAGACGGAGATGTCTCTGAAATGCGTAGAACTGTAAAATAAAAGAGAAATTTTTAATATACACAGCATCTGTGGTTTTTAGAGCGGCATGAAACCCGTTTTCCATTTTTCAACTATATATTAAGGCTGCTTTACACTAGACAATCTATCGTGCGATAGATCGTCGGGGTCACGGTTTGTGTGACGCACATCCGGCATCGCTGGCGATGCCGGCCTGTGTGACACCTCCTAGCGACGCAGTATTGCTCACAAATCGTGAGTCGTGTACTGCTCGCTAGGTTCCATAATATCGTTTAATTTAGATGTTCATCGTTTCCGGGGTAGCACACGCCGCTCTGTGTGACACCCCGGGAACGATGAACAGCAGCTCACCTGCGTCACGCGGCACCCGCCGGCTATGTGAAGGAAGGAGGTGGGCGGGATGTTTACGTCCCGCTCATCTCCGCCCCTCCTCTTCCATTGGCCGGCGGCCGTGTGATGTCGCTGTGACGCCGAACGTCCCTCCCACTCCAGGAAGTGGACGTTCGACGCCCACAGCGTAGTCGCACGAGAGGTAAGTACATGTGACGGGGGTTACCGACTTTGTGCGCCACGGGCAGCGATTTGTCCGTGACGCAAAAAGGACGGGGGCGGGTACGATCGATTGTGCAATTTCACAATCAGTCGTACCGTGTAAAGCAGCCTTTATACAACATGGCCGAGGTACTTGACCTTGGGCTTCAGCAAGTGGCACTTAGACTGCTTCAACTTCATCCCGTAATTGGAGAGGGCTTCAAAGACGTTCCAAATGCTCTTCATACATTTTCGAATAAACAATGACGTCATCCAGGTATAGCAGGACCATTTCAAAGTTCCGATGTCCAAAGCAGCACTCCATCAACCTCTGGAAGGTTCCTGGTGCGTTGCACAACCAGAAGGGCATGCTGTTGAACTCGCAGAGGCCCAATGGGGTAGCAAAGGAGGTTTTCTCCCGGTCTTCCTCTGCAATGGACACCTGCCAGTAGCCACTAGTGAGATCAAGAGTGGAAAAGTAATTCGCAGTTCTCAATGCAGCCAGTGATTCCTCAATACGGGGAAGAGGGCATGCATCCTTATGGGTGATCTGCTTAATCTTCCGGTAATCCACACACATCCTCATGGTGCCATCCTTTTTTTTTACCAGGACCAATGGAGCTGCCCAGGGGCTACAAGTATCACGGACATGTTCCTCAACATGTCTTTGGCACACTGGTAATGTGCAGGCGGTATTGGCCTATACATCTCTTTGATGGGTGGGTGCGCACCTGTGGGGATGTAGTGTTGGACCCTTTTGACCCTCCCAAAGTCTAACGGGTGTTTACTGAAGGCTTGCTTGTACTCTTGCACTACCCTGTAAACCCCTTCCTTGTGATGTGAAGGTGTGGAGTAAAAGCCTATGTGTAGTTCTCGACACCACTCCCCTGGCTGACTTGATGAACTGTCTCTAGCTGGTTGAGGTGCAGTGATGGGGGTTGCAGTGGCTTGAATGGCATGTGCATCTACAGTGAATAGCTTAGCAATGGTGGCATATCTGGGTAGCTTAACCTCTTCTTCTCCGCAGTTCATCCCTCTCACGGGCACTCTCCCCTTTCGGACATCAATTACTCCTCTGGCTACCAAAACTGTGGGCCAGTGTTCTGAAGGCAGGGTCTCCACCACTGCCTGATAGTCTTGTCCACGGTTACCTACTGCTGCCCTACACCAACTCATCATTTCACTACGCGGAGGCACTACAAGGGGTGCTACATCCATCACTCGCACACCACCAATCTCTCCACTAAACAGATTCACCTGTTGCTGCTGCAGGAGGGCCCGGATTTCAAGTTGCAGAGCTCTCTGCTGGCCCACTCCTGCCGTGGCAGACAGCTGTTGCAATAGGTGCAATACTTCCCCCATACAATTTTCAACAACATTAGTTCCGAGGACCATTTTCGGGTTGCGTTCACTCGGGCCATTCTGCACCACTATTAGTCCTTGATGCTCTAGCTGCACTAGCCTCATCTTCAGTCACCTCCTTAAACCCCACTTGGGTCATTGGGAGTCCATTGGCTGCAATGATGGTAAGGCCGGAGTCTGGTGGGGTGAGATCATCATCAGAGCAGTAGCGCTTATACAGTACATATGGTATAGTTGTTATCTGTGAGCCAGTGTCCAAGAGTGCAAACGACGGGATCCTGTCTACGGTGAGAGAAATGATGGGACGACCTCCGACATACCACTCACGCCAATCAGCTAGGCCTTGTGGATCTATTCCTGAGGATTGGCCTCAGGGGTTGCTCGTTTAAAGGACACCGATGGGAATAGTGGCTGGTCTTGTTGCATCTGTAACAAACGGGCTGTCCATACCGGTTGTTGCACTTTCTCTGCATCCAAGGGACGTCCTCAGGGCTGTTGGCAAGCTGGATCTTCTCCACCGGCTTGGTCTTTGGCTGGAGTTGCATGGCCTCGAGGATCCTTGCGACGTCTTTGCTCAGCTGCTACACCTGGGATGACAGGTCACCGGGAGTTCCAGGCGTTGCCGCTGACACTGCAGGTGCTGGTAGGGCTAATAGAGGGGGCTTCACCAACAAGTGAGAAGTATCATCTGGCCAGGACGATGGTACGGAGTCACTATCTTCCGGAGTTTGTAAAGTCTTTATGGCCCGGTCCTTTAGGACTGCAAAATTTAAGTCCGGATGCTCTAGGGCCCACAGCTGTAGCTGCGTACGGTCCTCCGCTGACCCCAGTCCCTGCAGGAACTGTTCCACCAGCATTTTGTTACTCTCGCGCTCGTTGATAGAGTCCACCTGCCTCAGAGTGCGCAATGTGGTTTGTAACCTCAAGGCGTAGTCTCTGATACTGTCCTGCTGACGCTGCCAGCAATTATATAGCTGCATCCTTAATTCCACTTCTGTGCGGATCTCGAAGGCTACCTGCAAGTTGTCAAAGATGGTGGCTACCGAAACCCGGTCCTCATCCATCCAAGTTTCTACCTCCTGCTCGGCGGCGCTGGTCACTTGTCCAAGCACCACTGATGCGTGCTTCTTGCCAGTCATGGCGTACCTATCCAGAACAGTGCATATTTTCTTCTTGAATACCTACAGGGCATCAGGTCGGCCATCATACTGGGGCAGCCAGGCAGCGCCGGGCACGTAAGGTAAGGTGATCAGCATAACTTGTGTAACCGCCGGGACTGCAGGCTCCACCGCTTCTGTGACCGTAATGGGGCCTGCCGCTTCTCCGTCATCCAGTACTGCGGCGGGAGCCACCGCTCCACCGTCGCCATCAGGTGCCGACATTCTTTTGGTTTTTCCCCCATGGTTTTTCGACAGTCGTCTCTCGTGACCCACTGTCCTTTGCACTTCCTGCTTTGGGAGTCACCGGATTCTGCCCATGTTCTTAGGGGGCATGGCTTCAACTTTGCGCCTTTTTCCGGGAAGAAGATGACGGCGTTGTTGTTTTGGCACTAAAGATGGTGGGCAAGATGGCGGCAGTTCAAAATTTTCAACAGTTCACGGTCTACTATTCAAAGCAAGGCGCACGTCATCAAAGTCTACAGATGGGGTAGGAATCCTGTTCGTGACACCAGGTTCGGGTTGTTGCGGGCGGGGGCCGCTTGGATCCGGGTTGCTGCTGTGGCTCGAGTGGTGACCAGACCCGGGCTCGCACAGCCATCTGTCCTCACAACCGTCGGAAGGGGGATATTTACAGTGGATGTGTTGTGTCGGTGACGCAACCCGTGGGTTGCAGTGTGGGATGGTAGCATCACTGCTGCCTGGTGATGGAGCGCTCAGGGCTGGTGTAGCGGGACAGCAAGATGGGATCCCCTCCATGGGTAGGGGAAGTGTAGTCACGGGGCCCGTGGTCGGTACACGGGAGTAATGGCTGGAGGTGGCGTGCCGGGTTGGACCTGGGGTCAATGGTGTACTCCAGTTCAGTAATTTCACACAAGTCCAGTAGTAAACCAAGTTGCCAGTGACCGGCTGCCATTGGAGGGTGTATTCGGGTCCCACACACGGGCTAGTAAACAGGTGTCCCTTCCTCCTGCACTCTGTGTTTGTCTCTGCTGTCGGACATCTTTGCATGGAACGGAGAAGTCCACTCCCGGTAATGTGTATGCTTGGGAGCTGTGGCCCGCGAAATCTGACCCTTGGGATTTCTGTGGGTTCTGACGGACACCCTATCCCCTGCGCTGGGCTTCCGTTTCGCTCTCTGGGCTCTGGGAGAACAAGACCTGAAACATCGTACTCTGCTGGTTGATTAACGAGGAGCATGCAACTTTCCTCATCCTAGGGTCCAGGCACCCCGACTGTGCACGGCCTCCGGACCGGAATCCCGCTGTCAGCACCAGCGGGCTATGACCCTGCCCCAGTCCACTTAAGGTTTTCCGCGACCAGATCTCCGTCGCCTGTGGCCCTGTTCACTGTCTGCCACCTAGCCGAGTAGTCCAAGGGCTCCTACCCCTAACTACACTTCTCTGTTAGCTCTCAACTTCAACTATGACTTAACTTGACTTCCACTCTCCATTTGTCAAAACTCAACTCTCCAACTCAAAATTCAACTCAAAAACTAACGTGTTCCCACCCCTGACACCTCAGGACCCCTAGGTGGGAGTTCTCCTCTGTCTGATCCCGCCCACTGGTGTGTCCTTATTATCACGAGGGGGTGGCTAGGCTTTAATGGCTGTGTGTTGTACCTGAGTGTGGGTTTTGGTGGTAATAAGGAGGGTGGACACTTTTGTGACTACCTGGTTTTGCCAGTCCCCCCAGGCCTCCATGTATCATGCAGCCAGCTTCCCCAGGCCTCCATGTGTCATGCAGCCAACCCCCCAGGCCTCCAAGTGTCATGCAGCCAGCCACCCCAGGCCTCCATGTGTCATGCAGCCAGCCCCCCCCCGGCCTCCATATATCATGCAGCCAGCCACCCTAGGCCTCCATATATCATGCAGCCAGCTACCTCAGGCCTCCATATATCATGCAGCCAGCTACCCCAGGCCTCAATATATTGTGGCGCCCTGGACAAGCCAGGGGCCACAGAGCACAACACCAACACACCCCACACTCCCAGCAGGCACACCGAAGTCAGACACAAAACCCTTGTTGCCTTCCTCCAGGGGCTGATGATCACAACAGGAAGTGGGCCAGGCGGTTGGTCCCACCCACCGAGGAGTTCACAGTCCTGGAGGCGGGAAAACCAGAGAGATTGAGTTGAGTAGTGAAAGTGAGCAGAAGGAAGGAGTAGTTGAGCAGCCTGAATTTGGTCTGGGTGTGTGGCCCGGACAGATCAGCAAGGTTGGCAGACGGTGGTGACCATCTGCAGGAGTGGCCTATCCGAGTTACCGTAAGGACCGTGGACGGGCGGTGGCCCGGCGGTACCGGACCGGTACACAAAGAGAAGCCAGCACCATCCGGCAGGGGCTTTTCGGACCCCGGCAAGGCTAGGAGTCGCCGTGAATTTCCCGAATCCGTTAGTGAAGGGGACCTCCTGGGTTTCCAAACAGTCAAGTCCCGACAGAAGGCAACAGTCCAACCAACCGAGGAACACACCACCACCGCCAAGGCAACCGTTTCTCAGGGCCAGCGCCTGCGGGCAAAGAGGGGCTCCTCCAGCCCATATCCAAGCTGGGGAGCGGGTTACCGGTGGGAACCCATCGGAACCATCAACCGTACTTAGGTGCAGGGAAAGGCAGTCACCATCAACCTGCCGGGAGAAACAACACCGCAGCCGTCTGTGGGACCCGTCCATCCAGCCGAGTGTTTTACCGAGAACTGTGTCTTCATCATTGGGCTGAGTGAGTACCACCGTGCCGTGCAGCACAGCGCTGCCCCTGCGACCCTGCACCTCGCCAGGCCCCGTAACCCGCCTGCCATCCTTTCCTACCCCATCACCGGGCCCCGGGACAACCAACTCCCTACCCACGGAGGGGAGAAATAACAACCAAGCTGCTCCCTGTCACCGCTCCCGGGATCCCCGTCAAGAGCAGCGGTGGTGTTACCATTATCACCACAACCGTGGGTGGCGTCATGGAAAATAAATCCCCACAATCAATCAAATCCCCTCCCTTTTCACTCACGGGCGAGGAGCGCCGCTCGAGTCCCCGGGATCCGGCCCACCGCTCGAGCCACCACCGAGCAGCAGCAGCCGCAGTAGCGGCGGCCGGACCCGAGCAGTGGGAGAGCGCAGCGTCCCCTCCTCCGCCCGCGACAACTTGGCGTCACGAACAGGATCCTACCGTTCTACCGACTGGTGGAAGTGCGCCTCGTGTGATTGCCGGAGGTGTCCGGCTGAAAATTTGCCGAAGCCGCCATCTTGGGCGTGAAGAGTTCCCGCTCGAGCGTCTCCTCGAGTAGTAGAGGCGCGAAGGCCAAGGCCCCGCCCCAATAGAGGAGGAGCCGGAAAGAAACGAAGGGGGACGGAAACAAGATGTCAGCGCCCGACGAAGCCGCTGGAAGAGTGGCGGACGCAGCCGCAGAAGCACCTGCAGATGGGAACTGGCCTGCCCAAGTCCCGGCCGCGCTGGCGGGGGGCGCCGTGGCCCCAGCTCTCGCTCAGGTGATGCCGTTCTCCTTGCCCTATGTGCCCGGAGCTGCCTGGCTACCGCAGTACGATGGGAAACCTGATGCCTTGCAGGTTTTCCGGAAGAAGCTCGGTCCGCTACTGGAATTGTACCCACTGACTGATAAGCAACGTGCAGCGCTAGTGCTGGGGCAGCTAACCGGCGCGGCTGAGCAGGAGGCGGAGACCTGGGCCGAGGGGGACCGGTCCTCTGTAGCCACCATCTTTGAGAAGCTGCAGACTGTGTTTGAGACCCGTACCGAGGCGGAGTTACGGATGCAGTTCTATCAATGCCGGCAACAGCCCGCAGATAGCATTCGGGACTATGCCCTGCGCCTGGAAACCGCACTCCGCACACTGAAGCGGGTGGACACCATCAACAGTGTGGACAGTAACAAAATGTTAAGCGAGCAATTTGTGCAGGGGATGAGGTCCCCCGAGGACCGCAAACAGCTTCGGCTGTGGGCCCTAGAACACCCGGATGTGGACTTTGCCGTATTAAAGGAACGGGCCATCAAAGCATTGCAACCCCTTGCATCTGAAGCTCCTGAGCCAGCCCCGTGCCCGGTGGAGACTGCTCCCGTTGTGGTGGCCCCTACCCCATCAGCACCTCCAGTGCCGGCCGCCCCAAGCGGAACGATGGAAGAGCTTGCTGCTCAGGTTCGCCGCATGGATGGAGACCTCGCTAAGATCCTCGCCGCACTCCAGCCCCCGACCAGATCCCAGGCCCCGGTGAAGATGCAGCTCGCCGACAGCCCTGAGGACGTTCCCTGGATGCAGCGGAGAAGGGCTAATGATTTGCGGAATAGACCCCTGATCTGTTACAAGTGCAGCAAACCCGGCCATTACTTCCGACACTGCCCGTTAAACGAGCAACCCCTGGGGCCACGGGCCAATCCTCAGGAGTAGAACCCCATGGACCCCCAGACTGGCGGGATCGGTATATTGGGGCCCGGCCCATCATCCCCGTGGCTGTGGACGGCATACCGGTGATGGCTCTCCTGGACACTGGATCACAGGTAACCACCATACTATACACACTGTATCAACGGTATTGGGGAAAAGACGAGCTGGCTCCCCCAGATGCCAGTATGACACTGATTGCTGCTGATGGACTCCCATTGACCCAAGTGGGATACAAACAAGTGGCCATGACTGTGGGGCGAGCTGAACTGCAACACCAGGGTATGATTGTGATAATGAATGAACCCAGTGATCATAACCCGAAGGTAGTGCTAGGGACCAACGTGATGGAGCACTGTATGAGTGACGTGCTGACCCTACTGCAGCAGCTGGCCGCCACGGCGGCGGGAGCCGACAGAGAGCTGTGCAGCGTGAGATCCAAGCCTTAATGTACCGCTAACATGTGAACTCGACAGGAGGAGAGATTGGTGGGGTGAGAGTGATGGATGTTGCCCCTTTGATTGTGCCTCCCAGGAGCGAGATGATAATTTGGTGTAGGGCAGCGGTAGGGCCCCAGGGGCGTGACTACCCCGCCATGATAGAGCCCATGCCCTCTGAACACTGGCCCACAGTAATGGCCGCCCGAGGGGTGGTGGATGTAAAGAAGAAAAGAGAGTGCCCGTGAGGGTGCTGAACTGCGGGGAGGAAGAAGTCAGGCTTCCCCGATACGCTACCTTTGCCAAGCTGTTCACCCTGGATCCCCACACTATCCATGAGGCCATTCCCCCAACCTCACCACCTGCTGCCAGCACTCACCCATCCCAAGGGGAGTTAGATGAGTGGTGTCGACAACTACACGTAGGCACGGACGATACCCCCACACATCACAAAGAGGGGGTATACAGGGTGGTACGGGAGTATGAGCGGGTTTTTAGCAAACATCCCCTAGACTTCAGGCAGATTAAAGGGGTCCAACACCATATCCCCACCGGTGAGCATCCCCCTATCAAAGAGAGGTACAGGCCTATTCCTCCGGCACACTACCAATGTGCCAAGGACATGTTGAAAAACATGAAGGAGGCAGGGGTTATTAGGGACAGCTGTAGTCCCTGGGCCGCCCCGTTGGTACTGGTTAAGAAGAAGGATGGCACCATGCGGATGTGTGTGGATTACCGGAAAATTAACCAGATAACACATAAGGACGCTTACCCTCTGCCCCGCATTGAAGAATCTCTAGCAGTGCTGAGAACCGCTAATTTCTTTTCCACCCTTGACCTCACCAGTGGATACTGGCAGGTAGCTGTGGCACCAGAAGACCGGGAGAAGACTGCATTTGCTACCCCTATGGGACTCTGTGAATTTAATAGCATGCCGTTTGGGCTGTGCAATGCCCCTGGAACCTTCCAACAGTTGATGGAATGCTGTTTGGGGCATCTAAACTTTGAGACCGTCCTGCTGTACTTGGATGATGTGATCGTGTACTCCCAAACATATGAAGCCCACCTGGAGTACCTAGCCGAGGTGTTCGCGTCCCTTACTAAATATGGGATGAAGTTGAAGCCCTCCAAGTGTCATCTGCTGAAACCCAAAGTGCAGTACCTAGGGCACGTGGTCGGTGCAGAGGGTGCCGCCCCTGACCCTGAGAAAATCACCGCCATTCAGGACTGGCCGAGGCCGACCACGGTGAAGGAGGTGAGGCAGTTCCTGGGCCTGGTAGGGTATTACCGTCGCTTCATTAAGGGGTACACGAAGATGGCTGCCCCCATGCAAGACCTCCTCGTGTGACAGACCAAAAGTGGTAGACCCCTGGGGGCCCCATTGGTGTGGGAAGAAAGGCATGAGGAATCCTTCCATCAGCTGAGAGCGGCCCTGACCGGAGAAGAAATCCTAGCGTACCCTGATTACAACCATCCCTTCATCCTTTACACCGATGCAAGCAATGTAGGCTTAGGGGCAGTCCTATCCCAGGTCCAAGATGGGAAAGAAAAGGTGATTGCTTATGCTAGCCGAAGGCTCCGACCAACTGAGAGGAACCCCGAGAACTACAGCTCTTTCAAGCTTGAATTCCTGGCGCTGGTGTGGGCTATCACCGAGCGGTTCCGCCATTACCTGGCAGCGGCTATGTTCACCGCCTTCACAGATAACAACCCGCTGACCCACCTGGACACCGCCAAGCTGGGCGTGTTGGAACAACGGTGGGTGGCTAGGCTAGCCAACTACGATTTCACCATCAAGTACCGGGCCGGCCGTGCCAATGTTAATGCCGATGCACTCTCTCGGATGCCCCACTCGTTGGACAAAGGGCCTGAGGATGACGACCTCGAAGAGATTGAGCTGCCTGCATTCCATCAGCCACCGACTGAGAAGGTCCATGTCTATCAACAACGGGTAAATCTGGACCCGCTGCCCAGCCAGGAGTAGCAAGAAGCTCAGGACCAGTCACCCGCTGTTCACTTAGTCAAGATCTTGGTGGAACAGGGCGCTGCTGGAATAGACCCTGCTGCCCCAGCCGAAGCCCAATGCCTGTGGCGAGAACGGACCCGACTGTATTTACACCAGGGGAAGTTGTACCGTGAGCTGATTAACCCGAAGACTCATGAGAAAATCTGCCAGTTGGTGATTCCCCAGGCTAACGTGCCCACCGTCCTACAAGCATACCATGATGGTGCCGGACACTTCGGATGGAAATAGCTGGAAACGCTGCTGAGAGAGCGGTTCTATTGGAGTGGAATGCGGGAATCTGTAGAGGCCTGGTGCCGAGAGTGTGGCCCTTGCACGCTGAGAAGGAAGGACGAGGCCAGCCAGAAGGCGCCCCTACACCCGATTGTTACACATCAACCGCTGGAGCTGGTCGCCCTGGACCATGTAAAGCTCACCCCCAGCCGAAGTGGGTACACCTACGCTCTAACCATCGTAGACCAGTACTCCAGGTTCATGGTGGTTGTCCCAGTCAAAGACTTAACTGACCGTACCGCCGCTAGAGCATTCCAGGCTTATTTCTGCCGACCGCATGGATACCCTGAGAAGGTGCTTACTGACCAAGGCCCAGCCTTTGAAGCGGAGGTGTTCCATGAATTCTGTCAGTTGTACGGCTGCAAGAAGATCCGGACCACGCCTTACCATGCCTAAACTAACGGCATGTGTGAAAAGATGAACCACCTGGTCCTGGGTCTCCTCAAGACGTTGCCGCTAGAAGAGCGGAACCTGTGGCCGGAGAAGCTACCTGACTTGGTAGATATGTACAACAATATCCCTTCCAGCTCCACGAAGTGCACCCCAGCATACCTGATAAGAGCTCGTCCCGGCCGGTTACCGGTGGATCTGGACATGGGGTTGGAAGCCCCAGAAACACTCCCTTCGACAGCTGAATGGGACGCTCGGCGGAGGGTGCAGTACCGACAGATTCAGGAATATGTTGAGAAGAACTTGAGTCGGATTCGGGAGCAACAGGAGCAGCGCTTCAACCAGAAGGCGTCTGCTGGCCCTTTCCAGCCTGGAGATGTGGTGCTGAAGCGAAAAAGGAGGACCCACAAGCTGGATGATCAGTGGGAGCAAACCCCATATGTCATACAGCCCACAGGAGGGGAGGATGGGAAGGCTTACCAGATCAGTCGTGACCAAGGGGGCACTTTGGCCACGGTTTCCCGGGACCATCTAAAGAGGTGCCCACCAGCATTAAGGGCAGTGGCTGAAGTTCCGGTTCCTCCACCAGCGGAGGAGGCAAAAGAGGTAATCCACACCGTGATGGGTGACTTCCCAGCGGACTGGCCTACACAGAACGGCGCGGTGATTCTTCCAGTGATACTGTTTCCACAACCCGTGGATGAAGAAGTGATGGAGGCGGTCAACCGTGAGCCAGTGCCAGTGCCCAGGGATGAACCTGTGCTCCCCTATGCCTCCGCCTGCCCCACACGATAACAGGGAAGAGGAACTGATTGTTCCCTCTCCCCCACTGCCTGTCACCACTGACACCGGACCCCGGAGGTCCACTCGCCCCAACCTAGGTAGACCCCCACTTAGGTACAGGGAAACTACTATTTAGAGGGGGGGAGGAACATTGTGTGTTAAGAAAGTACTGTTTAAAAAGTTTTGAAATATGAAAAAGAATGATTTACCGTGAAAGTTCATCTGATTTACTGCTGATTGAAACCGGTTGTTGCCGGCACCGTTGTCCCCGTGGGGACCGTTCAAAAAGTTGCATAAACAACTCTTTATAAACAGGCCCGAGAACTTGCAGGGCAACCACAAATTTAGTGGCATGTAAATAATGTTTGTTGTGGCTTCCACCGTTACCGCCTCCGGAGAGGCAGATTGGAGGAAGGGCCCGGAGTGGAGTAGGCTGGGGCCCAGCCACCACCGGAACCGGTGGCAATCCTCTGGGGGTTTCAGGGGCTCCCCATGGACGTGGGTCCCCTGAAAAGGACAGAACCCGCTCGGGCAACTTGTGCAGGACTGGGGTCAAGGGGTGCTGCCTGTTTGCTTAGGGGCATCAGGGCCAGGTTGCTTGGGTGGGAGAGAGCGGAAGCCATGACCGTTTGCAACCGTAACGTTTAAGTAAGAGTACCTCCCGATGTGGGAAGAAGTTATTATAATTGTATGTGTGTTACCGTTTTTCTATTTTTCAGTTGGTGAAAATAAAACCGGTGATGGACGGGCAGCCCGCGGACGGTCTGCATTTAACTAAGGGGGAATGTGGCGCCCTGGACAAGCCAGGGGCCACAGAGCACAACACCAACACACCCCACACTCCCAGCAGGCACACCGAAGTCAGACACAAAACCCTTGTTGCCTTCCTCCAGGGGCTGATGATCACACCATGGGGTGGGCCAGGCGGTTGGTCCCGCCCACCGAGGAGTTCACAGTCCTGGAGGCGGGAAAACCAGAGAGATTGAGTTGAGTAGTGAAAGTGAGCAGAAGGAAGGAGTAGTTGAGCAGCCTGAAGTTGGTCCGGGTGTGTGGCCCGGACAGATCAGCAAGGTTGGCAGACGGTGGTGACCGTCTGCAGGAGTGGCCTATCTGTCACGCTCCCCGGGTCCTTGGCTCCCCTCCCCGGGTCCTCTCCTCCGCTCCCCGGGTCCTCAGCCCCGCTCCCCGGCTCACCTGCCACGCTCCCCGGGTCCTTGGCTCCGGTGCCCGTCCTTCCCAGGCCCCCTGGTCTCCGATCGCGCCGCCCGACGGCTTCCCAGGCCCTGGCCGGCTCCCCTGCGTCCTCTTCTCAGCCTCCTTCCCTGGCTTCTGGCACCCGGGCTGCGCGCATGCGCATTAGGGCGCGCGCGCGGTCACTGACCCTTTCTTAAAGGGCCAGCGTCCATTAACAGGAAATGAGGCTAAACAGGTACAGGGTATAAAGGGGTGTATTGTCCAAGAGGGCGGGGCCTGATCTTCGTGTTTTCCAAGCTAGGAGTCAGGTCTCCTTGTGTCTTCGTGCCATACTCACGTATCTCTCTTCTAGAGCTGATCCTGCCTCGCCATCCGGTCCTGCTGAATCCCGAACCCCGCACGCTGTCCGTCTGCCATCTGACAGTCCGTACCATCTCGGATCCCTGCGGTGACCCGTCATCTCGCTCCAAAGGTTCCGGACCCCGCCTGACATCACCTCGGCTTCCGAACCTGAGCTACGTCACCCGGACTACCATCTGTGACTCCGTGGTCCCAGGGACTTCTTCGTTACACTCACTGGCACGGACTGTTCTACTGCCCATAGTGCTTCAGCTACCGGACTCCTTACCACCATCTTAGAGTTCGGCCCAGTGGATCCACCTCCTGGGTCTGCCCGACCGCCTGGCCCTGACACTATCCGAGTTACCATAAGGACCGTGGACGGGCGGTGGCCCGGCGGTACCGGACCGGTACACAAAGAGAAGCCAGCACCATCCGGCAGGGGCTTTTCGGACCCCGGCAAGGATAGGAGTCGCCGTGAATTTGCCGAATCCATTAGTGAAGGGGACCTCCTGGGTTTCCAAACAGTCAAGTCCCGACAGAAGGCAACAGTCCAACCAACCGAGGGAGACACCGCCACCGCCAAGGCAACCGTTTCTCAGGGCCAGCGCCTGCAGGCAAAGAGGGGCTCCTCCAGCCCATATCCAAGCTGGGGAGCGGGTTACCGGTGGGAACCCATCGGAACCATCAACCGTACTTAGGTGCAGGGAAAGGCAGTCACCATCAACCTGCCGGGAGAAACAACACCGCAGCCGTCTGTGGGACCCATCCATCCAGCCGAGTGTTTTACCGAGAACTGTGTCTTCATCATTGGGCTGAGTGAGTACCACCGTGCCGTGCGGCACAGCGCTGCCCCTGCGACCCTGCACCTCGCCAGGCCCCGTAACCAGCCTGCCATCCTTTCCTACCCCGTCACCGGGCCCCGGGACAACCAACCCCCTACCCACGGAGGGGAGAAATAACAACCAAGCTGCTCCCTGTCACCGTTCCCGGGATCCCCGTCCAGAGCAGCGGTGGTGTCACCATTATCACCACAACCGTGGGTGGCGTCACGGACAATAAATCCCCACAATCAATCAAATCCCCTCCCTTTTCACTCACGGGCGAGGAGCGCCGCTCGAGTGCCCGGGATCCGGCCCACCGCTCGAGCCACCACCGAGCAGCAGCAGCCGCAGCAGCAGCGGCGGCCGGACCCGAGCAGTGGGAGAGCGCAGCGTCCCCTCCTCCGCCCGCGACAATATCATGCAGCCAGCCACTCTAGGCCTCCATATGTCATGCAGCCAGACCCCCCAGGCGAGGCCATGTATGATGCAGCCAGCCACCCCAGGCCTCCATGTATGATGCAGCCAGCCACCCCAAGCCTCCATGTATAATGCAGCCAGCCAACCCCAGGCCTCCATATATCATGCAGCCAGCCACCCAAGCCTCCATATATCATGCAGCCTGCCACCTCAGGTCTCCATATATCATGCAGCCAGCCACCCCAGGCCTCCATATATCATGCAGCCAGCCCCCCCAGGCCTCCATGTGTCATGCAGCCAGCCCCCCCAGGCCTCCATGTGTCATGCAGCCAGCCCCCCCAGGCCTCCATGTGTCATGCAGCCAGCCCCCCCAGGCCTCCATGTGTCATGCAGCCAGCCCCCCCAGGCCTCCATGTATCATGCAGCCAGCCCCCCAGGCCGTCATGTGTCATGCAGCCAGCCCCCCCAGGCCTCCATGTGTCATGCAGCCCGCCCCCCAGGCCTCCATGTATTCTGCAGCCAGCCCCCCAGGCCTCCATGTATCTTGCAGCCAGCCCCCCAGGCCTCCATGTATGATGCAATTAGCCTCCTCAGGTCTCCATGTATCATGCAGCCAGCCTCCCGAAGCCTCCATGTATCATGCAGCCAGCCCCCCAGGTCTCCATATATCATGCAGCCAGCCCCCCAGGCCTCCATGTATCATGCAGCTAGCCTCCCAGGCCTCCATGTATCATGCAGCCTCCCAGGCCTCTGGCCACCGTGTACTCACTGTTTTATAAAAATAAAAAACAACAAGTACTCACCTCTCTCCTCCTTCCACAGCTGCTCTGTCCTCACCTCTGTCCTCATTCCCCTGTCCTCCCGTCTTGCGCTCTTTGCTCTCAGCACAGCAGTTGCACAGGAGTGACGTCACCGTACAGGCACAGGGGGAGAATGATGATGGATGGAGCGGCGCTGGCCGCTCGATGCAATATCATTGCAGTGTGCGATGACGGGGGCCCGGTGCTACTGCCGCTGACACCGGACAGGGGGACCTGGTGTCAGCAGTGGGAGCACTGCGGGTCATATAGCGGCCGCGTGGTCTGTGACAGAACAGCGCAGCTCCTCTCTCACAGAAAGGAGCTAACTGCTGATCTGCAGGGTAACCGCGGGTCTTTAACCTCCCGGGCCCGGTCACAATGGCGACCCCTGCGACCACGGTAGTTACATCCCTGGCTACAAGTTGTTGTTTTATGATAAGGGGCTCAGTGAGTGTTTATTTTTTGCCAGAGCTGAACTGGGTATGCAGTCAGGACCCAGCAGCTCTGGCAGGCTAGACGCAGCATGTCCTCTTCTGCAGGGCTGCGAGTGTTCTTCAAGGAGACCACAGCTGTCCGTGCCCATGATCAGGGTCCTGGACGCAGCATGTCTTCTCCTGCATGGCAGCGAGTGTCCTCTACAGGAGACCGCAGCTACCCATGCTCATGATCAGGGTCCTGGACGCAGCATGTCCTCTTCTGCAGGGCAGTGAGTGTTCTCTGCAGGAGACCTCAGCTCTCCGTGCTCATGATTAGGGTCCTGGCAGCAAGTCCTCTCCTGCAGGGCAAAGAGTGTTCTGTGCAGGAGACCACAGCTGCCCATGCTCATGATCCGGGTTCGGGCTGCTGTGGGACATTTCCTCTGTTCTCTGTGTTGAGGACACTCACATCTCTGCAGCATAAATTGACATCCTGCAGCTCAGAAAGCAGTCAATTTATGTTGCAGAGAAAAGATGCACAGTCTGCATAGATTTCTATACATCCATCCACTTTGTTTGTATTGTTCAACACAGTGAAAACATGCTGTACCGAAAACGCTGTTAACCCTGATGTTGTGCATGGGCCCTTAGAAGAATCAGGTCACTTCTTCTACCCCTCTATGTCACTGACTAACACCAAGCGCCATGGCCGGCTCCAGGTTTTTGTGGGTCCCGGGCGAAAGAGTCTCAGCGGGCCCCATCCATACACGGACATACACATACACAGATACGAACGTAAACAAGGGTATATGTCGCGGGCGGAGGAGGGGACGCTGCGCTCTCCCACTGCTCGGGTCCGGCCGCTGCTGCTGCGGCTGCTGCTCGGTGGTGGCTCGAGCGGTGGGCCGGATCCCGGGGACTCGAGCGGCATTCCTCGCCCGTGAGTGAAAAGGGTGGGGATTGATTGTGGGGATTTGATAATGTCTGTGACACCACCCACAGTTGTGGTGAGATAGGTGACACCACCGCTGCTCTGGACGGGGATCCCGGGAGCGATGACAGGGAGCAGCCTGGATGTTAGTTCTCCCCTCCGTGGGTAGGGGGGTTGGTTGTCCCGGGGCCCGGTGATGGGCTAGGGATGGATTGCAGGCGGGTTACGGGGCCTGGCGAGGTGCAGGGTCGCAGGGGCAGCGCTGTGCCGCACGGCACGGTGTTACTCACTCAGCCAATGATGTACACAGAGTCTCCGGTAAAACAAATGGCTGGATGGACGGGTCCCACAGACGGCTGCGGTGTTTCTCCTCCCGGCAGGTTGATGGTGACTGCCTTTCCCTGCACCTGTGTAGTGTGTACGGTTCCAATGGGTTCCCACCGGTAACCCGCTCCCCAGCTTGGATGGGTGCTGATGGAGCCCCTTTTGCCCGCAGGCTCTGGCCCTGGGAACTTTAGCCTTGGCGGTGACTGTGTTTCCCTCTCTCGGTTGGACGGTTGCCTTCTGTCGGGACTTGGCTGCTGGGAAACCCAGGAGGTTCCCTTCGCTAACGGATTTGACAAATTCACGGCGACTCCTAGCCTTGTTGGGGTCCGTAAGCCCCTGCCGGATGGTGCTGGCTTCTCTTTGCGTACCGGTCCGGTACCGCCGGGCCACCGCCCGTCCACGGTCCTTACGGCTAGCTCCAATAGGCCTCTCCTGCAGATGGTCACCACCGTCTGCCAACCTTGCTGTTCCGTCCGGGCCACACACCCGGACCAACTTCTGTCTTCTCCTCTACCACTTTCCTTCCTCTCACTTTCACTTCCAAACTCTATCTCCCTGCTTTTCCCGCCTCCAGGACTGTGAACTCCTCGGTGGACGGGACCAACCGCCTGGCCCACCTCCAGGTGTGGACATCAGCCCCTGGAGGGAGGCAACAAGGGTTTTTGTCTGACTTCGGTGTGCCTGACCGGGAGTGTGGGGTGTGTTGGTGTTGTGCTTGTGACGTCCTGGCTTGCCCAGGGCGCCACATTCCCCCTTAGTAAAATGCAGACCGTCCGCGGGCTGCCCGTCCATCACCGGTTTTATTTTCACAACTGAAAAAGATAAACGGTGAACATATTACAAGTATATTAACTTCTTCCCTCATCGGGAGGCATATTTACTTAAACGTTGCTAACGGTAATGGCTTCCGCTCTCTCCCACCCAAGCAACCTGGCCCTGATGCTGCCCCTAAGCAAATGGGCAGCACCCCTTGACCCCAGTCCAGCACAAGTTACCCGAGCGGGTTCTGTCCTTTTCAGGGGACCCACGTCCATGGGGAACCCCTGAACCCCCAGAGGATTGCCACCGGTTACGGTAGTGGCGGGCCTGGGCCATCACTTCCCTCCAGGCCCATCCTCCAAATCAGCCTCTCCAGAGGCGGTTACGGTTTTAAGCCAACATTTTTATTTACATACCACAAGTTCGTGGTTGCCCTGCCAGTTCTCGGGCTTGTCCGTAGCAGTTTCTACGCATAAACTTGCAAACAGTCCCCACGGGGACAACAGTTGCTGGCAACGACCGGTTTAATCAAGTTGCAAATCATGTGAACTTCGGTTGATCACTCTTCTTATTATCGGTTAACACTTTCAAACGGTACTTTCAACATACACAAATTTCCCCCCCCCCTAAAGAGTAGTTTCCCTGTACCTAAGTGGGGGTCTACCTAGGTTGGGACGAGTGGACCTCCGGGGCCCGGTGTCAGTGGTGACAGGCAGTGTGGCAGAGGGAACCATCAGTTCCTCCTCCCTGCTATCGTGTGGGGCAGGCGGAGGCATAGGGGAGCTGGGTACAGGTTCATCCCTGGGCACTGGCTCATGGTTGACTTCTTCCATCACTTCCTCATCCACGGGTTGTGGGAACAGTATCACTGGAAGAATCACCGCACTATTCTGTGTAGGCCAGTCTGCTGGAAAATCACCCATCATGGTGTGGATTGCCTCTTTTGCCTTCTCTGCCGGTCTGGGAACCGGAGCTTCAGCTGCCACCCTCAATGCTGGTGGGCACCTCTTTAGATGGTCTCGGGAAACCGTGGCCAGGGTTCCCCCCTGGTCACGACTGATCTGGTAAGCCTTCCCATTCTCCCATCCTGTGGGCTGTATGACATATGGGGTTTGCACCCACTGATCATCCAGCTTGTGGGTCCTCCTTTTTGCTTCAGCACTACATCTCCAGGCTGGAAAGGACCAGCAGACGCCTTCTGATTGAAGCACTGCTCCTGCTGTTCCCGACTCCGACTCAAGTTCTTTTCAACGTACTCCTGAATTTGTCGGTACTGCACCCTCCGCTGAGTGTCCCATTCAGCTGTCGAAGGGAGTGATTCCGGGGCTTCCAACCCCATGTTCAGATCCACTGGTAGCCGGCCGGGGCGAGCCCTCATCAGGTAAGCTGGGGTGCATTTCGTTGAGCTGGAAGGGATATTGTTGTACATATCGACCAGGTCAGGTAGCTTTTCCGGCCACAGGTTCCGCTCTTCTAGCGGCAACGTCTTAAGGAGGCCCAGGAACAGGTGGTTCATCTTTTCACACATGCCGTTGGTTTGGGCATGGTAAGGCGTGGTCCGGATTTTCTTGCAGCCGTACAACTGGCAAAATTCTTGGAATACCTCCGCTTCAAAAGCCGGGCCTTGGTCAGTAAGCACCTTCTCAGGGTATCCATGCGGTCGGCAAAAATAAGCCTGGAATGCTCTAGCGGCGGTACGGCCGGTTAGGTCCTTGACTGCGACAACCACCATGAACCTTGAATAGTGGTCCACAATGGTTAGAGCGTAGGTGTACCCACTTCGGCTGGGGGTGAGCTTTACATGGTCCAGGGCGACCAGTTCCAGCGGTTGATGTGTAACAATCGGGTGTAGGGGCGCCTTCTGGCTGGCCTCGTCTTTCCTTCTCAGCGTGCAAGGGCCACATTCTCAGCACCAGGCCTCTACAGATTCCCGCATTCCACTCCAATAGAACCGCTCTCTCAACAGCATCTCTAGTTTCTTCCATCCGAAGTGTCCAGCACCATCATGGTATGCTTGCAGGACGGTGGGCACGTTAGCTTGGGGAATCATCAACTGGCGGATCTTCTCATGGGTCTTTGGGTTAATTAGCTCACGGTATAACTTCCCCTGGTGTAGATACAGCCGGGTCCGTTCTCGCCACAGGCGCTGGGCTTCGGCTGGGGCGGCAGGGTCTATCCCAGCAGCGCCTTGTTCCACCAGGATCTTGACTAGGCGGACAGCGGGTGCCTGGTCCTGAGCTTCTTCCCACTCCTGGCTGGGCAGCGGGTCCAGGTTTACCCGTTGTTGATGGACATGCACCTTCTCGGTTGGCGGCCGATGAAATGCGGGCAACTCAATCTCTTCGAGGTCATCATCCTCAGGCCCCTCTTCTGACAGGTGGGGCATCCGAGAGAGCGCATCGGCATTAACGTTGGCACGGCTGGCCCTGTACTTGATGGTGAAATCGTAGTTGGCTAGCCTGGCTACCCCCTGCTGTTCCAACGCGCCCAGCTTGGCTGTGTCCAGGTGGGTCAGCGGGTTATTATCCGTGAAAGCGGTGAACTTAGCTGCTGTCAGGTAATGGCGGAACCGCTCGGTGATAGCCCACACCAGTGCCAGGAGCTCAAGCTTGAAAGAGCTGTAGTTCCAGGGTTCCTCTCAGTCGGTCGGAGCTTTCGGCTAGCATAAGCAATCACTTTTTCCTTTCCGTCTTGGACCTGGGATAGAACTGCCCCCAAGCCTACATTGCTGGCATTGGTGTAGAGGATGAAAGGGTGGCTGTAATCAGGGTACGCTAGGATTTCTTCTCCGGTCAGGGCCGCTCTCAGCTGGCGGAAGTATTCCTCATGCCTTTCTTCCCACACCAGTGGGGCTCCTAGGGGTCTACCACCTTTGGTCTGTCCCACGAGGAGATCTTGCATGGGGGCAGCCATCTTCGTGTACCCCTTGATGAAGCGACGGTAATACCCCACCAGGCCCAAGAACTGCCTTAACTCCCTCACCATGGTCGGCCTCAGCCAGTCCTGAATGGCGGTGATTTTCTCGGGGTCAGGGGCGACACCTTCTGCACCAACCACATGCCCTAGGTACTGCACTCTGGGTTTCAGCAAATGACACTTGGAGGGCTTCAACTTCATCCCATATTTAGCAAGGGACGCGAACACCTCAGCTAGGTGCTCCAGGTGGGCTTCATATGTCTCAGAGTACACAATCACATCATCCAGGTACAGCAAGACGGTCTCGAAATTTAGATGCCCTAGACAGCATTCCATCAGCCGTTGGAAGGTTCCAGGGGCATTGCACAGCCCGAACGGCATGCTATTAAACTCGAAGAGTCCCATAGGGGTGGCAAATGCAGTCTTCTCTCGGTCCTCTGGCGCCACAGCCATCTGCCAGTATCCACTGGTGAGGTCAAGGGTGGAAAAGTAGTTAGCGGTTCTCAGCGCAGCCAGGGATTCCTCAATGCGGGGCAGAGGGTAAGCGTCCTTATGCGTTATCTGGTTAATTTTCCGGTAATCCACACACATCTGCATGGTGCCATCCTTCTTCTTAACCAGTACCAACGGGGTGGCCCAGGGACTACAGCTGTCCCTAATAACCCCTGCCTCCTTCATGTTCCTCAACATGTCCTTGGCACATTGGTAGTGTGCAGGGGGAATAGGCCTGTACCTCTCTTTGATAGGGGGATGCTCACCGGTGGGGATATGGTGTTGGACCCCTTTAATCTGCCCAAAGTCTAGGGGGTGTTTGCTAAAAACTCGCTCGTACTCCTGTACCACCCGGTATACCCCTTCTTTGTGATGTGTAGGGGTATCGTCAGTGCCTACGTGTAGCTGTCGACACCAGTCGTCTAACTCCCCTGGGGATGGGTGATTGCTGGCAGTAGGCGGTGAGGTTGGGGGAACGGCCTCATGGATGGTGTGAGGATCCAGAGTGAGCAACGTAGCAAGGGTAGCGTACCGGGGAAGCCTGACTTCTTCCTCCCCGCAGTTCAGCACCCTCACGGGCACTCTCCCTTTCTTCACGTCTACCTCCCCTCGGGCGGCCATTACTGTGGGCCAGTGTTCAGAGGGCATGGGTTCTATCATAGCGAGGTAGTCACGCCCCTGTGGCCCTACCGCTGCCCTGCACCAGATCATCATCTCGCTCCTGGGAGGTACAATCAAAGGGGCAACATCCATCACTCTCACTCCACCAATCTCTCCTCCTGTCGAGTTCACATGCTGGCGGTACATCAGGGCTCGGATCTCACGCTGCACAGCTCTCTGTCGGCTCCCCGCCGCCGTGGCGGCCAGCTGCTGCAGTAGGGTCAGCATGTCACTCATACAGTGCTCCATCACGTTAGTCCCTAGCACTACCTTCGGGTTATGATCACTGGGTTCATTCATTATCACAATCATACCCTGGTGTTGCAGTTCAGCTCGTCCCACAGTCATGGTCACGTGTTTGTACCCCACTTGGGTCAATAGGAGTCCATCAGCAGCAATCAGTGTTATACTGGCGTCTGGGGGAGCCAGTTCGTCGTTTCCCCAATACCGTTGATACAGTGTGTATGGTATAGTGGTTACCTGTGATCCAGTGTCCAGGAGAGCCATCACCGGTATGCCGTCCATGGCCACGGGGATGATGGGCCGGTACCGCCAGTCTGGGGGGCCATGGGGTTCTACTCCTGAGGATTGGCCCATGGCCCCAGGGGTTGCTCGTTTAACGGACACCGTCGGGAGTAGTGGCCGGGTTTACTGCACCTGTAACAGATTGGGGGTCCATACCGTGAGTCATTGGCCCTTCTCCGCTGCATCCAGGGGACGTCCTCAGGGCTGTCGGTGAGCTGCATCTTCACCGGGGCCTGGGATCTGGTCGGAGGCTGAAGTGCGGCGAGGATCTTAGCGAGGTCCCCATCCATGCGGCGAACCTGAGCAGCGAGTTCTTCCATCGTTCCGGTTGGGGCTGCAGGTGCTGGAGGTGCTGGTGGGGTAGGGGCCACCACAACGGGAGCAGTCTCAACCGGCCATGGGGCTGGCTCAGGAGCTTCAGATGCGGGGGGTTGCAGAGCTTTGATGGCCCGTTCTTTTAACACGGCAAAGTCTACATCAGGGTGTTCTAGGGACCACAGCCCCAGTTGTTTGCGGTCCTCTGAGGACCTCATCCCCTGCACAAACTGCTCACTTAACATTTTGTTACTGTCCGCACTGTTGATAGTGTCCACCCGCTTTAGTGTGCGGAGTGCGGTTTGCAGGCGCAAGGCATAGTCCCGAATGCTATCTGCGGGCCGTTACCGGCATTGGTAGAACTGCATCCACAACTCTGCCTCGGTACGGGTCTCAAAGGCAGTCTGCAGCTTCTCAAAGATGGTGGCTACAGAGGACCGGTCCCCCTCAGCCCAGGTCTCCGCCTCTTGCTCAGCCGCACCGGTTAGCTGCCCCAGCACCAGCGCTGCACGTTGCTTATCAGTCAGGGGGTACAGTTCCAGTAGCGGACTAAGCTTCTTCCGGAAAACCTGCAAGGCATCAGGTTTCCCATCGTACTGCAGTAGCCAGGCAGCTCCGGGTACATAGGGCAAGGAGAACGGCATCACCTGAGCGAGAGCTGGGGCCGCGGCGCCCCCCGCCAGCGCGGCCGGGACTTGGGCAGCCCCATTCCCATCTACGGGTGCCCCAGCGACTGCGACCGCCGCTCCTCCAGCGGCTTCGTCGGGCGCAGACATCTTGTTTCCGTCCCCCTTAGTCTCTTTCCGGCTCCTCCTCTACAGGAGCGGGGTTTTGGCCTTCGCGCCTCCACTGCTCGAGGAGACGCTCGAGTGGGAATTTTTCGCGCCCAAAATGGCGGCTTCTCCAATTTTTCGGCCGGACACCTCCGGCAGTCACAAGGCGCACCTCTACCAGACGGCAGAGCGGTAAGATCCTGTTCGTGACGCCAAGTTGTCGCGGGCGGAGGAGGGGACGCTGCGCTCTCCCACTGCTCGGGTCCGGCCGCTGCTGCTGCGGCTGCTTCTCGGTGGTGGCTCGAGCGGTGGGCCGGATCCCGGGGACTCGAGCGGTGTTCCTCGCCCGTGAGTGAAAAGGGTGGGGATTGATTGTGGGGATTTGATATTGTCCGTGACGCCACCCACGGTTGTGGTGAGATTGGTGACACCACCGCTGCTCTGGACGGGGATCCCGGGAGTGATGACAGGGAGCAACCTGGATGTTAGTTCTCCCCTTTGTGGGTAGGGGGGTTGGTTGTCCCGGGGCCCGGTGATGGGCTAGGGATGGATTGCAGGCGGGTTACGGGGCCTGGCGAGGTGCAGGGACGTGGGGGCAGCGCTGTGCCGCACGGCACGGTGGTACTCACTCAGCCAATGATGCACACAGAGTCTCCGGTAAAACAAACGGCTGGATGGACAGGTCCCACAGACGGCTGCGGTGTTTCTCCTCCCGGCAGGTTGATGGTGACTGCCTTTCCCTGCACCTGTGTAGTGTGTACGGTTCCAATGGGTTCCCACCGGTAACCCGCTCCCCAGCTTGGATGGGTGCTGAAGGAGCCCCTTTTGCCCGCAGGCTCTGGCCCTGGGAACTTTAGCCTTGGCGGTGACTGTGTTTCCCTCTCTCGGTTGGACGGTTGCCTTCTGTCGGGACTTGGCTGCTGGGAAACCCAGGAGGTTCCCTTCGCTAACGGATTTGACAAATTCACGGCGACTCCTAGCCTTGTCGGGGGCCGTAAGCCCCTGCCGGATGGTGCTGGCTTCTCTTTGCGCACCGGTCCGGTACCGCCGGGCCACCGCCCGTCCACGGTCCTTATGGCTAGCTCCAATAGGCCTCTCCTGCAGACGGTCACTGCCGTCTGCCAACCTTGCTGTTCCGTCCAGGCCACACACCCGGACCAACTTCTGTCTGCTCCTCTACCACTTTCCTTCTTCTCACTTTCACTTCCAAACTCTATCTCCCTGCTTTTCCCGCCTCCAAGACTGTGAACTCCTCGGTGGGCGGGACCAACTGCCTGGCCCACCTCCTGGTGTGGACATCAGCCCCTGGAGGGAGGCAACAAGGGTTTTTGTCTGACTTCGGTGTGCCTGACCGGGAGTGTGGGGTGTGTTGGTGTTGTGCTTGGTGCGTCCTGGCTTGCCCAGGGCGCCACATATACATACATATTTGAAGACAAATTCACAAAATACATATAAACAGACATAAATCTATACACAGTTGAGACATACAGGAACACGGAAAATCACAAAATCAAAATTACTAGCAACAACTCATATATAATGAGAACAGAGATGGACAGAGTCTTTAAATTTACTTAATAAAAAGCCCATACAAGCAAAGTTAGAAAGGTATTGATTATTTTATTAAAGTGCTGTTGGGTACAAAATTACATAGAATACATGTAGACCAGAGGGAGTGGTGCTGAAGGGGAAAGAACCCCACGTGTCCCGGAGAGTAGAAAGGGAAAAATTTCTCAGCCGTGATCTTGAAGGAATTGTTAGAGGTGATTATCAACCAAGGGCAGAGCTGCATCACAATCACAGTGAGGAAGAATCCACATGTGGAATACACACAACCTTCATATAGTACAAGCAGCACAACTCACCTACTCGATTCACTACTCAAATCACTGCACCACTGGGGTAACCACGAGGGGACCGGCGTCCCAACACGTGTTTCGCGTTAAGGTATGCTTCGTCAGGGGACCCGTCCATACAGTTTTAAACCCATATGTCCAAGTGCTGTTCTGGTCTTGTTTTCACTTGATTTATAGTGATGTATTCTTTTCCTCCCTGCCTGCATTTATGTATGGAAATCCGTGGTGGCACGTTCTGTCTCCCCTGGTGCCTGCTTTATCTTCTATCTCTATCTCCTTCACCTCCCCGCGCCGGTGACTTGCTGCCGTGTGCGTTCGCATTGCTTCCAGGGTGACGCGTCCCTTGGAGCCTGTGGGTGCGCTGGTGTCACGTGTCACGTGAGTCGGTGGTGTGTACTTGGTGCATGCCTCCTGCCTAGCTTGACTGTGAGTGGCGGGGCGTGGTTATCGGGGTGACGCGTCCCCGGAACCACGTAGGGCCCTCTGGTCAGGTCGGACGGTGGAGTGTGACTTGTACTGTGCCAGCAGTCATTGGTGGGGGCATACTTCCACCATCGGTTTAGACCAATAGGATTGGGAGGTAGGACCACACAGACCTGTGACCACTTCCGGTTTAGCGGTTACTAAGGAAGCGTGTCCCTGATACCTGTACTGACGTTATCAGTGAATTAGATCCACCTACCCCTTATGCATCATACACCACTTCCGGTTTCGGCGGCCGTGGGATCGCATCTGTTTTCTATTATTTCTTTTTGGATGGCTATTTAAAAAGGCTACCACTTAGGCTCTCCACCTTGACAAAGCAACATCTCTTGCGAAACGCGCATCGGCGGCAATCCTGGGCACTCTCTAGGGACCTCATTTTGACCCTGGGACTGTGTTTTGGGTTATCTACACCAGGAGCATACTTAGGAATTACCCTTTAAGCATTTGCACTTTAGGTAAGAAAATTACATTTTGTCTTGTCCTAGAAATACTGTATGCCTGATGTTGATACTTAATCATTTTATAACTTGTCATTTTCTGTGTTTACCCATGTTATTGAAGTGATTTTTATCACCATGGCTTCTCCTTACCTTTGGTCGGAGAGACCATGATGATTTTATGAATTGACTAACCTACCACAGTCCCTACTTGTATTACCATCATTGTTTACAATTGTCTTGGGTGATATTAACCCCTCTTTGACAGTTATCACCTTTATTAACTTTAGTAATTAACTAATTCAGTTGAAATACGTGGGCTGTCAGCAATTTACCAAATTCTGACTATTGTATACCAGTCCCTATTTTTGATATGGTAGTATACCCCTCTTTTATTCCTCTTCCACATATACTCCTGTCCTGTTATTTATGATTATGAGTAGTGCAGGCACTAATTCTGCCTTACTTTGGTTGACTTGGTGTTTTATTTGATGGCTCTATTTATGAGAAGTGTGTTGTTAATATGGTTTTCTGTGCTTCTCAGAGATTTTTCTCATTTGAGCATGGACATCCGCGCTCAAAACCGGGCGTGGTCCGCACATTTTGACGTTTTGAATGACCACAACAAGAATGTCACCAGTGGCAGCACTGCTGGATGCTGAGGGCACAGGCTGGCAGCACTGCTGGATGCTGAGGGCACAGGCTTGGCAGCACTGCAGAATGCTGAGGACACAGGCTGGCAGCACTGCAGGATGCTTAGGGCACAGGCTGGCAGCACTGGAGGACACTGATGGCACAGGCTGGAAGCACTGCAGGACGCTGAGGGCACAGGCTTGGCAGCATTGCATTGCAGGCTGGCAGCACTGCAGGATGCTGAGGTCACAGGCTGGCAGGACTGGAGGACACTGAGGGCACAGGCTGGCAGCACTAGAGGACGCTGAAGGCACAGGCTGGCAGCACTGGAGGACGCTGAAGGCACAGGCTGGCAGCACTGGAGGACGCTGAAGGCACAGGCTGGCAGCACTGCAGCACACTGAAGGCACAGGCTGGCAGCACTGCAGCAGTAGAGTCTGAGGGCTCCTCTGGCTGCTTTCTCTGAGTCCACTGTGTGTCTGCTTCTTCTATTGCAGGCACAGAGAGGACCTGAGAAGACACAAGTGCTGGACTCTCTCCTGATCTCCCCTCCTGCTGGCACACTGCACTCTCCCTGTTTCTTACTGGATCACAATACCTCAGTTGTAGAACAAACATTTTTGAAGTGGCCGCTGTGGAGATCAGCTGGTCACAGGTGAGGTTCATGGGTAGAAGGGACAGGCAAAGAGGGCATGGTCAGCATCAAGACAGCAGCAAGAGGGGACAAGGAAGGCATCTGAAGAGTGTGTGTGTGTCCAGCATTGAGAGGAGGCATGGACAACAGCAAAAGGGACGTGGCCAGCAGCAAAGATGCCATGGAAGGCATCCAGAGAGTGTGGCCAGCATTCAGAGGGGGCGTGACTGGCAGCAATAGGGGTGTGGTGGTCAGAGTGGGGGGTGTGGCAGCTGTTTATCACTGCACTGTGGGATACATAGCTCCCAGCTGTGAGAGCAGGGCTGAGGTAAAATATTGGGATTGTCCCACAACATTTTGACCCAACACGTGTCTTGTTCATATTGTCACTCAGTTATAAAGTGCAGTGGCCACATCCACAACACAGCTACCAGGATTCAGGCGCGGGAGCGCAGATCTCTATCTACAAGGTTTTATAACTATAAGAACCTTGCTACTATAAGGCGCTGGAGCTTTTGATTAACCAGGATCTGGAAGATAGCCATCACTGATTGACCTAGATGGATATAGGCGCAGGACCGCCCACATCACTTTATACCTTAGCGACAATGTGAACAACACCCGTGTTGAGTCTTCTAAACGTTGTGTATTTTAGTTGCTCATCTTCGGCATCATTTACTACACTGTACCATATATCTGTAAATAAATTTTGAACACTTTTGCAAATGATCTCTGAGTGTGTGGTGATTTTGACAATTGACTACATAGGATCTTCGTCCCTCTTAGGCTAGTTTCACACTTGCGTTTTTTTCCTTCAGTCACAATCCGCCGTTTTGGAAAACAGCGGAATCAGTTAACAGATTCCGCTTCTTCCCATAGACTTGTATGGATGACGGATTGTGACTGATGAACCTACGTTGCTTCCGCTGGCCGACGCAGAGTTGCTTCCGCCGGGCGGAAGGAACACATCATGTAACGTTTTTCTACGCTTCCCCTGAGCGTAAAAAAAACGCAATGTGCTGGATTCTGTTGGGATTCGTTACGAGGCATAATGAATGTCTATGATGCTGGATTCTGTCGCCATGTGTTTGGCGACGGATTCCAGTACAGGATTCCGTCACGTTGTACTGAGCATGCTCAGCATGTCCAGCAGAACATTCTAAATCGTTTAAAAGCACTCCTGGTCTCTCTCTGTCTGTCGGTCTCTCACTGTCGGTCGGTCGGTCCCTATCTCTCTGTCGGTCTCTCTCTGCCAATGTCGGTCTCTCTCTCTGTCAATGTTGGTCTCTCTCTCTCTCTGTGTCGGTCTGTCTCTCCCTCTCTCTCTTACTCACCAATCACCGTCATGGCACTACACAGCTGTCACACTGCTCTGGCGGGTTCTCCTCTTTTGAAAATGTCAGCCGCTCATTATTCCATCTAGTATTCACTGCTTCCCCCGCCCACCGGCACCTATGTTGGTTGCAGTCAAACCTGCCCCCACGCTAAGTGACAGCTGTCTCACTGCAACCAATCACAGCCGCCGGTGGGTGGGTCTATATCGTGCAGTACAATAAATAAATAATTTTAAAAAACGGCGTGCGGTCCCCCCAATTTTGATACCAGCCAAGGTAAAGCCACGCTGCTGAAGGCTGGTATTCTCAGGATGGAGAGCCCAAAGTTATGGGAAGCCCCCCAGCCTAAAAATATCAGCCAGCAGCCACCCTGAATTGCCGCATCCATTAGATGCAACAGTCCCGGGACTCTACCCGGCTCATCCCGAATTGCCCTGGTGCGGTGGCAATCGAGGTAATAAGGAGTTAATGGCAGCAGCCCATAGCTGCCACTAAGTCCAAGGTTAATCATAGCAGGCGTCTATGAGACACATTCCATGATTAACCTGCAAGTGAAAGTAAATAAACACATACACCCGAAAAAATACTTTATTTGGAATAAAAGACAAAAAACACCCTCTTTCACCACTTTATTAAAATCTCCAAATACCCCTTCAGGTCTGGCGTTATCCACACGAGGTCCCGTGATAAATTCAGCATTGCGTAGAACACCGTCGCTCTCTGTCAGCTCCAGGCAGCAACTGAAGTGAATCGCGCTTTCAGCGGGGACGTCACTGAGATAATGCCTGTGTGTGTGCGGTGATGATGGGTGTGGTAGTGCCTGCGTGTGCGGTGATGATGGGTGCAGTAGTGTCGGTGTGTGCGGTGATGATGAGTGTGGTAGTGCCTGCATGTGCAGTCATGATGAGTGCAGTAGTGTCAGGGTGTGTGCGGTGATGATATGGGCGGTAGTGTCGGGGTGTGTGCGGTGATGATGTGGGCGGTAGTGTCGGGGTGTGTGCGGTGATGATGTGGGCAGTAGTGTCGGGATGTGTGCGGTGATGATGAGGGCTCTCTCTCTGCTAAAGGAAACTTAATGCAACGCGTTATTTCACTGGAATCCATTGCCTTTATTATCACACTTTTTGCAAGGCATCTGTCACAAGCGTCACACAACGCATTGTGACGGATGCCGTTCAACGCAAGTGTGAAACTAGCCTCCATACAAACAGACATAAAGGATCTTAAAAACAATCTGGCCAAATTTTTACAGCACGTGGACTTTCAAAAATTACAAGATAAAATGAAATCAAATCTGGCCAAATTGGAAAATTCTGTCACAGACATCAAAAAAAGAAAGTTTGAAAGAGACCTGAAAGACTACAAAGAAAACAAAGTCTATAATTGGCAGTCTCATTCACGCCCTATACTAAAGAAGAACTTGTATATACAGAGCAGAAAAAAAGTGACTTACTCAGATTCCTCTACATATAATCTCACAGAGGACACGCTGGACTCTTCATCTCTGTCCACATCTATTGATGAAAATGATGGTACATATAATGCTGGACTACAACAGAGGACTTTTTATTCTAGAAAGGTTTCAAAAAATGGAGGAAAAGAGGCGGGCGGAAACATCATGGTGCCAGCAAGAAAAAATCCGCAAAGGAACAAAAATCGGAGGTATTAGAAGTTCCTTTATGGAACCTCTCAAGCTATATACTAACGGAAGATCAAATTTCTTTGTTATCTAGAGGACTAGGCTATTGCCCAACATATAACTTTGATTTGTATAAAACCTTGTTAGATATAAATAAGTTGGCACGCAATTTTACTATCAAATGCCATTTTTCTGAAGATAATGTTACAAGGTTATATGATGACATGCCTGTGAGAGATGGAGATTTTATTTTGTCCTCTGAGGAACAAAAAACACTTTTGTCTGCAAAAAAAAACTACAATGTGAAAGTATTGATAATGATGATAATTCTACTTTTCATACAAAAAATCCTCAATTCTATCCCCTGAAGTCACGTCCACCAGTTCTTGATTCCTTTCAAGAACTGGTGGAAAGTGAACTTATAGAGCTGGATAAAGAAATTAAAAAGAATCCTATGAATATGAATAATTTATCAATAAAAAAAAAAATAGCTCTAAAAAATTTGATAAGTAACAAAGATCTGTTAGTACGGGAGGCTGACAAAGGGGGAGGAGTAGTTATTCTTAATGCAGGATTGTATGAAAAACTGAATTTATTAGATCTTGAGAACTCAAATGCTTACCAAGAAATATTCTATGATCCTACTATTGAATTTTATGGGGAGCTAAAAGCATTGTTAGAGGAGAGCTTATTTAATGCAGCTCTCACACAGAGGTTATTTGATTATTTACATGTCACCTGTCCGATCGTTCCTATTTACCACTCTCTCCCAAAGGTCCATAAGGACACATTTCCACCTCCACTACGCCCTATAGTGGCATGTATTAGATCTTTGGGAGAGAGATTGGGAGAATGGGTGGATCATTATTTGCAGCCTTTGGTGAAAGAAATCCCCAGTTACATCAGAGATACCAAAGCCCTAGTTACTATGATGGAAAATTTTATATGGGATGATCAATACTCCTGGATTACATAGTTTCATAGTTTCATAGTTTTTAAGGTTGAAGGGAGACTCTAAGGGGTACTTTGCACACAGAGATAAATCTTTGGCAGATCTGTGGTTGCAGTGAAATCATGGACATATTGTTCCATTTGTACACAGCCACAAACCTAGCACTGATTGTCCACAATTTCACTGCAACCACAGATCTGCTGCAGATTTATCTCTGTGTGCAAAGTACCCCTATGTCCATCTAGTTCAACCCGTAGCCTAACATGTTGATCCAGAGGAAGGCAAAAAAACCCCCAATGTGTCAAATAAGCTCCAATGGGGGAAAAAATTCCTTCCTGACTCCACATACGGCAATCAGACTAGTTCCCTGGATCAACACCCTGTCATAAAATCTAATATACATAACTGGTAATATTATATTTTTCAAGAAAGGCATCCAGGCTCTGCTTAAATGTTAGTAGTGAATCACTCATTACAACATCATGCGGCAGAGAGTTCCATAGTCTCACTGCTCGTACAGTAAAGAATCCTCGTCTGTGATTATGATTAAACCTTCTTTCCTCAAGACGTAGCGGATGCCCCCGTGTTCCAGTCGCAGGCCTAGGTGTAAAGAGATCTTTGGAAAGGTCTCTGTACTGTCCCCTCATATGTTTATACATTGTGATTAGATCCCCCCTAAGCCTTTGTTTTTCCAAACTAAATAACCCCCAAGTTTAATAACCTGTCTTGGTGTTGCAGCCCACCCATTCCTCTAATAATCTTGGTCGCTCTTCTATCTACCTGTAAGATTATTCTATTTATAACCTTCTATACTTTTGCTATCAAGAAAAGCATCCATTCCTCTCTTAAATTCATTCAGTGTGTTGGCCATCACCACTTCCTCATGAAGAGAGTTCCAGAGCCTCACTGCTCTTACCGTGAAGAACCCTCTTCTATGCTGATGTAGGAATTTTCTTTCCTCCAATCGAAGAGAATGCCCCCTTGTTCTTGTCATAGTCCTTGGTACAAACAGATCATGGGAGAGATCTCTGTATTGCCCTCTGATATATTTGTACATATGTATTAGGTCTCCCCTAAGTCTTCTCTTTTCTAGAGCAAATAGACCTAATTTTGATAACCTTTCAGTGTATTGTAATGCACCCACTCCATTATTTTAGTAGCCCGTCTCTGAACCCTTTCAAGTTCAGTAATGTCTTTCTTGAGCACCGGCGCCCAAACTTGCACACAATACTCCAAGTGTGGTCTGACGAGTGATTTGTACAGAGGGAAAATGATGTTTTCATCTCATGCCCCCAGACCTCTTCTAATGCATCCCATCACCCTATTTGCTTTGGTGGCTGCTGCCTGACACTGGGCACTCCAATTTAGATTCTTATTGACTAAGATGCCTAAGTCTTTGTCCATGTCTGATTTCCCCAGCAGTTTTCCATTTAGTAATTAATCATAGCATCTGTTTCTCCTTTCCATGTGCATAACCTTACACTTATCTGTGTTAAACCTCATTTGCCATTTTTCAGCCCAATTCTCCAATTTACTCAAATCCATCTGTAGTTGCAAGCTGTCCTCCTTTGTGTTAACTACCTTACATATTTTTGTATCATCTGCAAATACTGATATTTTACTCTGTAAACCATCCACCAGATCATTAATAAATATATTAAATAGTAGGGGGCCCAATACAGACCCCTGTGGCTCTCCACTAGTAACCCTGGCCCAATCTGAGTATGCGACATTAATAACTACTCTTTGTTTTCTACCACTAAGCCAGCTACCTACCCATCTACACACATTTTCCCCGAGCCCAAGCTTTCTCATTTTACTTAGCAGTCTTTTATGTGGGACAGTGTCAAATGCTTTACCGAAGTCGAGATAGATGACATTCAATGATTCTCCTCGGTCCATGTGAGAGCTTACATCCTCATAGAAGCTGATCAGGTTAGTTTGACAGGAGCGATCCTTCATAAATCCATGTTGATATGGAGTTAAACAATTATTAACATTGAGACATTCCATAATAGTATCCCTTAAAAACCCTTCAAACATTTTACCCACAACAGATGTTAAGCTTACCGGCCTATAGTTTCCGGGTTCCCTTTTACACCCTTTTTTGAATATTGGTACCACATTTGCTAGCCGCCAATCCAGTGGAACAGACCCAGTTTCTATAGAGTCTTTAAATATAAGGAATAGAGGCCTGTCTGTCACATTACTTAACTCCCTTAATACCCGAGGGTGAATGCCATCAGGGCCTGGTGATTTGTCAATTTTAATGTTACTAAGTCGGTTCTGCACTTCTTCCTGGGTTAAGCAGGTCATACTTAATGAAGCGTTTACATGATCACTCTGCATTTCCCGTGGCATATGCTTTTCCTGTGTGAACATAGTTGAGAAAAAAGTATTTAAAACATTTGCTTTTCCCACATCGCTTTCTATGATTTTACCCTCATTATTCTTTAAAGGGCCAACACCATCAATTTTAATCTTTTTTTCTGTTTATATAATTAAAGAATAGTTTGGGATTTGTTTTGCTTTCCTTAGCAATGAGTCTCTCAGTTTCTACTTTTGCTAAATGTATTTGTTTTTTACACATTTTATTTTTTTCTCTATATATTTTTAATGCTTCTTCCCTGCCTTCTTGTTTTAGCTTTTTAAATGCCTTTTTCTTATTATTCATTGCCCCTTTTACATCCTTATTTAGCCACATTGGTTTTCTCCTGTTCCTAGCCCTTTTATTTCCGTATGGTATGGCTAGCTCGCAGTGGGTGTTTAATACCGATTTAAAAATGTCCCACTTATTTTCTGTGCTCCCATTTTTGAGGACATTGTCCCAATCAATTTGGCGAAGGTCTTCTCTAAGCTGATCAAACTTTGCTGTCCTGAAATTCAGCGTTTTTGCGATGTAGTCGCATTATATCCATCGATCCCTCATGGAGTGGCCATGGATTCTCTAATCTATCACCTAGAAACATACAGTAATTATGCCTCAGAAATTAAGGATTTTTTGGTAATGGCAGTTAGGTTTTTACTCAGCCATAACTATTTCTCTTTCAATATCAGATTTTTTCTGCAGAAGACTGGAGTCAGCATGGGGGCCAAATTCTCCCTGTCTCCGGCTAATCTTGTAATGGCCAGATAGGAGGAATTGGTCCTATATGCTGACTCCAGTCTTTTTTATAACAGCCTAGTGTGGACAGGGCGTTATATAGATGACTTAGTCATTATATGGAAAGGAACACAGGAGGAAGCCTCCAGCTTCAGAAATAGCATTAATGTGAATGATTTCAATCTAGCCTTTACACATTTTTGGAATAAAAATTCAGTGAATTTTCTAGATGTTACACTAACAGCAGGTCTTGACAAAAATGACAAAAAAGTCTCTATCAGCCCCTATTGCAAAAGCACTGCCAAAAACACATTGCTGGCAGCGGATTCTTGCCATCCTCAACAAGTAATAAAAAACATTCCCATAGGAGAGATGATAAGGTATAAACGTAATTCTACTGACCTAAAAACATATAAAAACGCACAGGAATCAGTTAATATGAGACTAAAAAACAGAGGTTATCCAGATTGGATGTTACAGGGAGCAACTAAAATAGTCAATGACATCGATGGGAAAGATTTATTAACAAGTGATAAAATAAAAAAAAATTCAACCTCCAAAGAAGGTTACTCCATATAGTCTTCAATATAACAATATAGTCTCTATCATAAAAAATATATTCCAATATTGAGCCAGGATCCAAAACTAAAACAAATTATTACAGAAAATCAAATTTCTTATGTGGCAAAAAAGGCACCTACTCTGCAGCATAAATTATCGTCAAGTCTGTATCTGAATTCTTCTCTGGAGACCAGCGATACTGGGTTGAAATTGAAAGGGTTCTTTAAATGTGGAAACAAGAGATGTACTTGTTGTCAATATGTACATAAAACCAATAAATTCTCTTCATTTCATAATAACAAGGAATATTCTATTAACAATTTTTTGAACTGTAATTTCACCTACGTTGTTTATCTAATTGACTGTACATCATGCTGTAAACAGTACATAGGTTGTACAACAGGAAAATGGAGAAAAAGAATCAGAAGGCACATTTCTGATGCTATTAACCCTTCCACTTTCAACCCATCAGCGGTCTCCAGGCATTTCTCACAATACCATTCTGGCAATTTTGACAGCTTCAGGTTTAAAGCAATTGAATTAGTAACACGATCTACCAGATGGGGAGATAGAAAACGTAAACTACTTAAGGCCTCTGCACACTTCTGCAAAAAACATGTATGTGTCTCAAGTTCCGTTTTTCGGGTCCATGTTCCATTTTTATGGTCGTTTCTCCGGTACGTGTGACATCCGTGTGATGGCGTATGCTCGCCGTGTGTGCATGTGGAATGTTTGTGTATGCATGAGATACATACGTGTAATGTCCGTGTGGTGTCCGTTTGAAATGATCCGTGTGTGTGGCAAAATGTTGTTGCTACATACCCGCTGACAGCAGACACAGACAGAGACACGCGATGAGAATGAACTCGGATGAACTTCACCCGACTTCATTGTCATACCACGGCTTTGTCTGTGTGTGGTGTCCTGATTAGCGGTCACCCATGAAGGACTTACCGGTGACCGATAATCCCCTGAGTGACTGAAGTTAGCAGTGTGATTAGCGCTGCCGTCACTCAGGCTACCCGCGGCTAGCTGGAGCCCTCCACCTGAGACCGCAACTCACCTATGACTTTTTTGCAGATCGCTCCGCTCACTTCAATCACTTGGGCGACTTGCTGTCACAGTTGGAGGATCCATCGGTGGCCGAGAGTAACCTGAGTGACGTCATCGCTGATTGCGCAGCTCACCTCAGTTGCTGCGTGGAGCTGACAGAGAGCAGTCATGGTATGTGGCCACTCCTGTCACCTTCATGTAGCAGTAAGGATAACGTTTGGAACACCATTCTAAGTCTGAACTGGGTGCAAAAACCTAAAAAAACATCACTATGGGGAGATAAGGTATGCACACCAGTGACTATGTAAGGGGAATACATGAAATAGCAGAAACTGCTGTGTGAATACTGACTTGAAAAATCCAATAGCTATATGTAAGAGTAAAAATGTGAAAAATGGAATCTGCATTACTGCCATGAACATATGAATCAAGAGAAATTTAGCTACTGAATTGATCAATGCAATAGAGCCCCAACACTACGCCAAAGTATTTCTCTACGTTGGGGTCCCTAGCTTGTGTGTGTCCTCTCATGCAGTTAAAAAACTTACCGTGTATGGGAAGCTGAGACCCAGGCTATTTATGCGTATGATATGGATTGGCAATAGGTGTGGTTGGGGAGGGTTCACAAACGAAAAACTACTAACAATAAGGATAACGTTTGGAACACCATTCTAAGTCTGAACTGGGTGCAAAAACCTAAAAAAACATCACTATGGGGAGATAAGGTATGCACACCAGTGACTATGTAAGGGGAATACATGAAATAGCAGAAACTGCTGTGTGAATACTGACTTGAAAAATCCAATAGCTATATGTAAGAGTAAAAATGTGAAAAATGGAATCTGCATTACTGCCATGAACATATGAATCAAGAGAAATTTAGCTACTGAATTGATCAATGCAATAGAGCCCCAACACTACGCCAAAGTATTTCTCTACGTTGGGGTCCCTAGCTTGTGTGTGTCCTCTCATGCAGTTAAAAAACTTACCGTGTATGGGAAGCTGAGACCCAGGCTATTTATGCGTATGATATGGATTGGCAATAGGTGTGGTTGGGGAGGGTTCACAAACGAAAAACTACTAACAATAAGGATAACGTTTGGAACACCATTCTAAGTCTGAACTGGGTGCAAAAACCTAAAAAAACATCACTATGGGGAGATAAGGTATGCACACCAGTGACTATGTAAGGGGAATACATGAAATAGCAGAAACTGCTGTGTGAATACTGACTTGAAAAATCCAATAGCTATATGTAAGAGTAAAAATGTGAAAAATGGAATCTGCATTACTGCCATGAACATATGAATCAAGAGAAATTTAGCTACTGAATTGATCAATGCAATAGAGCCCCAACACTACGCCAAAGTATTTCTCTACGTTGGGGTCCCTAGCTTGTGTGTGTCCTCTCATGCAGTTAAAAAACTTACCGTGTATGGGAAGCTGAGACCCAGGCTATTTATGCGTATGATATGGATTGGCAATAGGTGTGGTTGGGGAGGGTTCACAAACGAAAAACTACTAACAATAAGGATAACGTTTGGAACACCATTCTAAGTCTGAACTGGGTGCAAAAACCTAAAAAAACATCACTATGGGGAGATAAGGTATGCACACCAGTGACTATGTAAGGGGAATACATGAAATAGCAGAAACTGCTGTGTGAATACTGACTTGAAAAATCCAATAGCTATATGTAAGAGTAAAAATGTGAAAAATGGAATCTGCATTACTGCCATGAACATATGAATCAAGAGAAATTTAGCTACTGAATTGATCAATGCAATAGAGCCCCAACACTACGCCAAAGTATTTCTCTACGTTGGGGTCCCTAGCTTGTGTGTGTCCTCTCATGCAGTTAAAAAACTTACCGTGTATGGGAAGCTGAGACCCAGGCTATTTATACGTATGATATGGATTGGCAATAGGTGTGGTTGGGGAGGGTTCACAAACGAAAAACTACTAACAATAAGGATAACGTTTGGAACACCATTCTAAGTCTGAACTGGGTGCAAAAACCTAAAAAAACATCACTATGGGGAGATAAGGTATGCACACCAGTGACTATGTAAGGGGAATACATGAAATAGCAGAAACTGCTGTGTGAATACTGACTTGAAAAATCCAATAGCTATATGTAAGAGTAAAAATGTGAAAAATGGAATCTGCCTTACTGCCATGAACATATGAATCAAGAGAAATTTAGCTACTGAATTGATCAATGCAATAGAGCCCCAACACTACGCCAAAGTATTTCTCTACGTTGGGGTCCCTAGCTTGTGTGTGTCCTCTCATGCAGTTAAAAAACTTACCGTGTATGGGAAGCTGAGACCCAGGCTATTTATGCGTATGATATGGATTGGCAATAGGTGTGGTTGGGGAGGGTTCACAAACGAAAAACTACTAACAATCATGTAGCAGAGCTGAGAGCGTCGTGGGACCTCCGTGGATTATGCCGGACTTAGAGGGGATTTGTGGATTAATAAAGTGGTGAAAGAGGGTGTTTGTTTTTGTGTATTATTCCAAATAAAGGATTTTTCGTTGTGTGTGTTTATTTTCTTTAACTTACACGTTAATCATGGAAGGTATCTCGGGGAGACGCCTGTCATGATTAACCACTTATTACCTCGATTGCCACCGCACCAGGGCAATTCGGGATGAGTCAGATAGAGTCCCGGAAATGTCGCATCTAATGGATGCGGCAATTCTGGGCGGCTGCTGGTTGATATTGTTAGGCTGGGTGGCTCAACATAACGTGGAGCCCCCCATCCTGAGAATAACAGCCTTCAGGCGTGTGGGTTTACCCTGGCTGGTATCAAATTTGGGGGGGCCGTACGCCTTTTTTGCTTATTTATTTATTTTACTGCATGATATAGACGCGCCCGCCGGTGGCTGTGATTGGTTGCATTGAGACAGCTGTCACTCAGCGTGGGGGCGTGTCTGACTACAACCAATCATAGGTGCTGGTGGGCGGAGGAAGCAGTGAATACAAGATTGAATAATGGGCGGCTGGCATTTTCAAAAAAGTAAAAGCCGCCGGAGGTTTTTGACAGCTGTGAAGCGCCGTACCAGTGGAGAGACCGACCGACGGACAGAGAGAGGGACAGACAGAGAGAGAGACAGACAGACAGAGCGACTATCTGACTGCGAAAGATACCGACTGACCGACAGAGGGAGATTGACCGACATCGCATCCAGAATTCAACAAAAAAATGAACACGGATGGTATGGGTAGAACACGGACATGCTACGTGTCACATACATTCAGACACGGACCCATTGACTTTAGCGGCTCCTGTCACCTCCACGCAGCTAATGAAGGGAATAGCGCGATCAGCTGTATTCAGCATTGGCCGCGAGTAACCTCAGTGACAGCTCAGCTGATCGCGCTATTCCCTTCATTAGCTGTGTGGAGGTGACAGGAGCGGCTGTGTCTTCTGCAGCTCCGGTCACTTTCATGCAGCACAGCTGGAAGCGACGCTGGACCATCCTGCAGTACGCCAGACATGGAGGGCTTTTTCGGGCTGATTAAATTGGTGAACAAGGCAATTTGTTAGTGTTTTTTTTTCTAATAAAGGATTGTTCGGGTGTGTGTGTTTATTTACTGTAATTTACAGATTAATCATGGAAGGTATCTCGGGGAGATGCCTGACATGATTAATCTAGGACTTATTGGCAGCTATGGGCTGCCAAAAACTCCTTATTACCCCGATTTGCCAATGCACCAGGGCAAATCGGGAAGAGCCGGGTACAGTCCCAGAACTGTTGCATATAATGTATGCGGCAATTCTGGGCAGCTGCTGACTGATATTGTTAGGCTGGGGGGCTCCCCATAACGTGGGGCTCCCCATCCTGAGAATACCAGCCTTCAGCCGTATGGCTTTATCTGGCTGGTATTAAAATTGGGGGGGACCGCACGCCGTTTTTTTAAATTATTTATTTATTTATTTTACTGCACAGTATAGACACGCCCACTGGCTGCTGTGATTGGGTGCAGTGAGACAGCTGTCACTCAGCGTGGGGGGCGTGTCTGACTGCAACCAATCACAGTCGTCTGTGGGTGGGGAAAGCAGGGAATACGAGATTGATTAATGAGCGGCCGGCATATTCAAAGTAATTGTTGCCGCGTATTCTCTGCACAGCTGTTCCTCGCCGCACTGGTGATCGGGGAGCGGTAAGTATGAGAGAGGGCTGCTCACTTCAGTCACTCGGGGGATTAGCGGTCACTGGTGAATCCTTCACAGGTGACCGCTAATCAGTACGCGGCACACAGACAGAGCCGCGGCATGACAATAAAGTCGGGTGAAGTTCACCCGAGTTCCTTCTCATCACGCAACTCTGTCTGCTGTCAGCCGACATGTATCAACGACATTGTGCAACACACAAACGGACATTCCACACGGACATTCCACGTACACATACACGGGCATTTTAGACACAAACACGGACATTTCACACGTACACACGGCTCGCATACGCCATCACACGGATGCCATACGTACCGGAGAAACGCCCCAAAAAAACGGAACACGGACCCGAAAACGGACCGTGTCACACGGACGTTTTTTTTGCGGAAGTGTGTTTTAGGCCTCATAGTGTTTGTATGTTTAAACTTTATTTAGCAGGGTCTTTATGTACAAAATGCATCTGAGTTTAAGCAATGAAAAAGCATGTAAAAAGCGAAAAAACGCGGCTAAAATGCGATAAATACGCACGCGTTTTTATCGCGTTTCTGTGGCCAAAAGCAACTTTGGCAAAAGCAATTTCTGCCACAGGATGCGTTTAGAACTGCAACTACCTCGACGCAAAGTGCAGACATAGCCTTATATCCCAGTAAAATAGCAATGTGTATCATGGCAATGATAAAGGTTTAGCCGAAATGCGTCTTGCCGTGCGTTCTACAGCAGTAATTTTTCATCTCTGCCTGTATATGTATTATGCTGCTATTGAAAAGATTTTTTAATCTACATTTGAAATAAAGAAAAAGATTTTTTATTCATCACAAATTTGGCTCGCTAGATCTATCCTTCTATGTCAATTGTTGGCAAGAGCTCCTGCCATTTATCCGTTGCTGAGCGTCTATATGGAATAGCAGCCTATTCATTGAATCTACTTGGTAAGCTGGCATTTTTTTTTTTTTACTTCTTTTTTCTTTGCTGAATATTTGTTCATATTCTTTCACTACCCGGTATACTTCATGCTTTTGATGGGAGGGTGTAGAATCGGTACCTACATGTAGCTTTTGGCACCAATCCTCCAGCTTTCCCTCTGAGCCATTGTCCTCCGCTTGACTTGACGGGCTCAAGGGCTCAACGGTGGTGATGGCGTTGTTATCAACCATATATAGCTTAGCCATGGTAGCATACTTTAGTAGGATGACCTCATCTTCCCCACAATAAGGCGTATTGGCACTCTTCCCCGGTGTACCTCAACTATTCCTCTGGCCGTCAGTACAGTGCGCCTACTGTCCGAGTACATGGGTTCAAACCAGGGCCTGATAGTCTCGCCTTCTGATGCCTATTGCGGCTCTACACCAGACCAGCATTTTCGTTTTGGGAGGAATTACAATGGGTATTGGGTCACTTACCCTTGCACTGCCAATTTCACCTCCTGACATTTCTACCTGCTGCTTCAGCATCAAGGCTTTAATATCCTTCTGCAGGAGTCTCTCGCAGGTTTGGCAGTCTCGGCGATCTGCTGCAAGACAGTAATTACCTCTGCAAAACAATTTTCAATTACATTCATTCCTAGCAGCATAGTTGGTTCACGTTCTCGCCAGTTAACATCAACAATGACAATACCCTGTTCTGCAATTCTACTCTCCCAATCTTAATGGTCATTTCTTTGAAACCAACTTGTGGTACTAATTCACCATTGCTAGCCCATATATTTAATGCAATGTTAGATGGACCACTGCTAACGTCTGAATCAGCCTAGTACCTCTTATAAAGGACATATGGAATTCATGTTATTTGGGAATCGGTGTCCAGCAAGGCGTTGAGCGAATGCCATCCAGCACGATGGGGATGACTGGTTGTCCTCCCACATACTTGTCATGCCAGGGTGAGGGGCCTTGAGAGTTTATTCCTGAGGAGTGGCCCACCATCCCAGGGGATCCCCATTTAAAGCACATTCCCGGGTCAAGTGACCTGGCTCCTTGCAGCGGCGGCAAATGGGCTGTCCCTCTGGCTGGTAGCGGTCGCTGGGTCGTCCACTTGTCGCTTGGTATCTCCTAGGCCTCATCCATGGGACATCCTAGTTGCTGGTCGCCAACTCAATCTTGGGTGCAGACTTGGATCCACGTAGCTCCTGGACGATTCTAGCCATGGAAGCAACAGTGTCTCTCAGAGCATCAAGCTTTTGATGGATAGCCTCATTAGTGATGGGCTCCAGGTGGTTAGCAGCAACCCATGACATGACTGATGTCACTGGCACTCCCGGCTGCTGGGGTGCCACTGGAGGGTGTTGAGTCTATATCCCGGAGCTCCTCTATCTGCTGGAGGCGGATGGCTCTATCCTTTAGCTGGGCAAATGTTAGTCCTGGATCACCATCATGCTTAGTTGTCCCCGGTGAGAAGGGGATGAGAATCCATACAAGAATTGGTCTACCAGCAGCTTATCTGCTCCGGGGGCTAAGCAGGTTCTGCTAACTTTAGTGCTCTGAGCGACTCTTGCAAGTTTAAGGCAAAGTCTCTTGTGCTCTCTCTAGGTTTTTGCTTGCATCCAAAGAACCTCATTTTAGCCTGGCTGCCAGCAGTGGATTCAAAAGCTGCTTTTAATCCAGCTATTATATGCTCTACAGTAGATTTTTAGCTTTTCGGTAAAGTCATTAAGTGTGTTGGGCTCACCTGAGTACTGCGGCTCCACACTGCTCCCGGGGTGTACAGCATCAGGAACGGCATGATAGGTGACGCTGCACCACCGGGTACAACAGCGTCTCCCTGCTGCGACATCTTTGCGCCCCCTTAGACCCGCAACACACATCCGTGTAATTTGTATGTGTGCGGTACGTATTTGCACGTACCGGAGACACGTACACACGGAGACCCATGTTATTCAATGGTAGATGGCACACGTACGTAAAATCACACGGAACGTGTGTCCGTGTCGTAAGTACGTGTGTGCGCTTTTCAACACGGACGACATGTCCATTTTTGGCCGGCAACACGCAGGCACGGACCCGCTTTAGTCTATGGGTCCGTGCCTGCACGGACCGCACACGGAGTATGTCTGTGTTCAGCACGTATCGTTCGTGTCCGTATTTCATCACAAAATCTGAAACACTTGTTACCAATCTATTAGGTCAATTGTAGGCCATTAATTCTGGCGCCAAACAGACATTTCCTGTCTCATTTGCACGCCAGACAGCAGCTGGGCACCTGTCCTCTCACTGCAGGGGAACTTTGAGCACAGAGAACAACACAGGTACTGAGCATGGCGCCCAGAATCGATACAGAGAGGCTGATTGGAGAAGTAGAGAGGCATCCAGAGCTGTGGGACACACGTGTTGATGGCTATCATGACAGGCTAATGGTGGAACGAGCATGGATGGCTGTGGCAGAGATAGTCTACCCTAGGAATGGATGGTCTCAATGCACCCCTGGAAAGAAAAATAGATATGGTGAGTACAGATATTTGCATTGCTTCTGTCTTTGCCTACATGTGCACAGTCTGTAGGCAGAGTATAATCATATTTGTATTGTTTGTTGGGCCTGTATTAATGGGCCTGACTCATTTTGAGATACACTGCAGACTCACAAACAGGAGAGTGTAGTTTTCTGCACTTTTGAAGTATTCATTGCAATTTACTAGTAATGTCAGCATGTGTATATATGGGCTTTAAAGTATTTTATGCATGTACAAATGGCATTTCATGGTGGGGAAGCCACTATTAAACATGTTTGGGGGTTTGTTTGGTTTGCATTTCTGTGCATTTTCTATTGCAAATGTGCTGTGATTTGTCTATATTTATGGATTTGTATTTCTATGTTTGGGTTATTATGCAAGTTCCTTGGTGTCACCATGTCTGGAATGGTAACAGTAATGTGTAGTGTGTAATGGAAAATATATGTGGAACATATGGCACTTCTTGGGTTTGTAGATATTTTATTTCATGGCTTTCTACAGGTTTTTTATTTTTGGAACAATTATAAGGAGATGAATGATGAATAAGTGGTTGCAGATGTTTACTGCTGAACTTGTTTTTTCTCCCATGCTTATTGTGTTATTATGTCACTAGATGAGTGTTATGGGTTGTTGTTTTCAAACACATGGATGTGTGTTCCTATTTCATACAATTGATGCAATCCAAGACTAATGTCTAATTTTTTAACATCTACAATTGTTTGAATTAGTGACCTGAATTTACTTTTTTTAATGTTTTTTAACAGTGGATCTTGTCAAACGGCGATGGCGCTCAGCCCGTGACCAGTTCCACAGAGAGTATAACCCTGTGGCCACCACAGCTGCTGCTGCAAAGAAGAAAAAATATGTCCATTATGAAAAACTGAGCTTCCTTATGCCCATTATGGAAGTACCAAAGTAAGTTTCAAGCATTACATCACATGGTGGTTTTATTTAAAAGGCACACAGTAATGTTTTTTTTTTTTCTTCATCAAAGTACAGAGGATAACCTGGAAGATAGTGAGGAAGCCCAGTCAGCAGTATTAACAGCGACCTCTGCTTCTGAGATGGAGCCAACCTCATATCAACCTCCACCAATCCCCAACACCAGCCAGCCAGACGCAGAAGAAATGTCATCTGATTTGGGTTTGGGCACAAGTCAATCCACTAATGTAATTGCAGGCCAGTCTACAGGGCAACAAAGTGGCCCTTCACCAGTTATTGCAGACAGTAGTCCACAGCAACATGCAGGCACACAGCCAAGAATATCAACTAATACCATGCGCACAGTAGCACAATCTATCCGTGGTCGCAGACATAGGCGTTATGAAGATTTACGTTCCCTGCCAGAGATCATTGATACCAGAATTGTACACATGATGAATTCACTGATACCAGAGAGTGATGGAGAGAGATTTTGCCGCTCCCTTTCTCCCTCTCTTGCATTGGTTGCACCTGATAGGCAGGACAGATTGAAGGTGTCCTTAATAACACTAATATCTGCTACCCAACGTGAGCCAGAACCCATTTATTGTTTTGAAATTATAGAACAATGGAGAGCCAATCCACATGGCCCACACACAAACACAACTCAACAAACCGTGGAAAGCCAAACAGAAGAACATTTCTCTAATTTTCAACTTAATCCTGTAGTGCAACAAACACATATACAGTGTCCATCTTCTTCTATGGTAACTGATGTACAAATTAGGCCAACAGTTGTCCCACACCAAACAAGTACATTAATGACACAAAGGCCATCTCAACAGCCAACATTTGTCCCACAAGTAGCCCAACAAACACCAATGCAAACCTCTTTTAACTATCCTAGTATTGTTAGTAATGTTCATAGACTACCTCAAATGTTTCAACAACCAACAGCCTACCATGTTCCTAATAATTCACAACAACGGTACTTTCAACAACAGACTTACCCAACTAACTTCACATACACACATACTCAGCCTCTTTCAACACATCAATATGTACCACCTACACTTGGTCTCCCATCTGTTCAAACAACTGCCTCCTTAGTTACTAGTGGAAACACTGATCAGACACTCACTACAACATCTACTGTTGTGTAGCAAACATATTCTGTAGATGTCAATGCAATGGAGCCTACACAGGAAAACATCAGTAGCCTAGAGGATTTAGTTGAATCATAATGTGATATTGTATGTATTATTTTACATTTTGGTATGTTTTCTAGGGTATTGCTGGTTGGAAAACATTTCAAAATGTAACACATTACTTACTCTATATGCATGGGGTCATATTTTTGTTTTCATTTACCAAAAATAAATAGCAATTAATCTATCACTTCAAAAACAATACCTGCCTGTTAGAATGATGCCTTGCTCTGGACATGTTGTTTGGACCATCCATTAGAATTTACTGGGTTTAGGGATAAGATGCATGCACATAAACTACTACACTAACATGCAGACACCTTTATTATTAAAAATACAGACACTATGCAGTATCTGCATATTGTCTGGTCCCATACTTGTATTCCAATAGTGTCCAACAAATTATGTTTGCGTGACATTATTGCATAATAAAGTATGGTGTTTTGTATGGGCTAAAGTCCCTGACAAAATTGTATATAAAAAAAAAAATACAGGGTGTTTTGCAAAAAAGAACATACATACATAGGTAAAATAATAATTCTGGACTAAGTTTTTCATAACAAATTTGCCATAATTTTATTATTCATTTACATTCAGTATTATTTTTATAAGAATAACAAAAAATCCTGATGTCATAACAATATAGTTATATCACAAAAGCTTATGGGGACCACAAACACAATCAACCAACCAAAAAAACACAAATGATACCTATGTATGGTCATTTTCTCTTTTGTATTACATATGTGTTTGTGCTTATGTAACCAAGTGTTGACAAACTTTCTTCATGTCAAAATTATACATGACTATGGCTATTTAAACCACAAAAATCTTTAAACTGATTCCTCACTTGTAGACCAGAAGTGGACACAGTGGTTCTGACACTACCATTGTCTACAAATGATGCATTTAAAGCAGGCAACTCCTCAATATCTTCGTCATTGCTTTCATGTAATCTACAGTAATTATGTAACACTACTGTCGATTTAATGACAGCCTTGACGGTGGTTGGTTGGAGTTGTATGGTGGTTTGATAAATGCGCCATCTTGAGGCCAAAATGCCAAAGGAACATTCTACATAGCAACATGCTGTGGCCAATTTGCTATTAACCCCTTCAGCCCCAAGCTTATTTTGACCCTAAAGACCAGGACATTTTTTGCAATTTTGACCAGTGTCACTTTATGAGGTTATAACTCTGGAACGCTTCAACGGATCCCGGTGATTCTGAGTTTGTTTTCTCGTGTCATACTGGGCTTCATGTTAGTGGTAAATTTAAGCCGATATTTTTTGTGTTTCTTTGTGAAAAAATGGAAATTTCGCGAAAATTTTGTAATTTTCAAACTTTTAATTTTTATGCTCTAAAACCAACGAGACATATGACACAAAATAATTAATAAATAACATTTCCCACATGTCTACTTTACATCAGAACAATTTGGGGAAAAAAAATAAAAATTTAAGGAAGTTATAGGGGTTCAAAGTTTATGAGCAATTTCTCATTTTTACAACAAAATTTATAAAGCCACATTTTTTAGGGACCACATCACATTTGAAGCGATTTTGAGAGATCTACATGAAAGAAAACACCCAAAAGTGACACCATTCAAAAAACGGCACCCCTCAGGCTACTCAAAACCACATTCAAGAAGGTTATTAACCCTTCAGGTGCTTCACAGTAACTAAAGCAATGTGGAAGGAAAAATTGAACATTTTACTTTTTGCAACAAAAATGTTAATTTAGCCTCAAATATTGCATATTCACAAGGGTAGCAGGATTAAATGAACCCCCGAAATTTGTTCGGCAATTTCTTCTGAGCACGCAGATACCTTATATGTGGTTACCACTGTTTGGGCACATGGCAGGACTCGGAAGGGAAGGAGCGTCATTTGACTTTTTGAACAGAAAATTAGCTAGAATCGTTAGCCGCACCATGTTGCGTTTGGAGAGCCCCTGAGGTGCTGAAACAGTGGATGTCCCCCACATGTGACCCCATTTTGGAAACTAGACACCTCATGGCATTTGTCTAGATGTTTATTGAGCACTTTGAACCTCTGGGGGCTTCACAAAAGTTAATAGAGTTGAGCCGTGCAAATAAAAAATTTTTTTTTTACCACAAAATTGTTACTTCAACCAGGTAGCTTTTTTTTTCACAAGGGTATCAGGAAAAATTGCACCATAAAATGTATTGTGCAATTTCTCCTGAGTACACAGATATCTCATTCTCATATGTGGTGGAAATTAAATGTTTGGGCGCACAGCAGGGCTCAGAATGCAAGGAGCGTCATTTGACGTTTCAAACGCAAGATTGTCTGGGATAATTAGCGTATTCCATGTTGTGTTTGGAGACTCCCAGAGGTGCCGAAACAGTGGAGCTCCCCCACATGTGACCCCATTTTGGAAACTAGACACCTCATGGCATTTGTCTAGATGTTTATTGAGCACTTTGAACCTCTGGGGGCTTCACAAAAGTTAATAGAGTTGAGCCGTGCAAATAAAAAATTTGTTTTTTACCACAAAATGTTTACTTCAACCAGGTAGCTTTTTTTTCACAAGGGTATCAGGAAAAATTGCACCATAAAATGTATTGTGCAATTTCTCCTGAGTACACAGACAACTCATATGTGGTGGAAATCAAATGTTTGGGCGCACAGCAGGGCTCGGAATGCAAGGAGCGTCATTTGACGTTTCAAACGCAAAATTTTCTGGGATAATTAGCGTATTCCATGTTGTGTTTGGAGACTCCCTGAGGTGCCGAAACAGTGGAGCTCCCCCACATGTGACCCCATTTTGGAAACTAGACCCCCATGGCATAGAAAAAAAAATAGGGCGCACGCACAAATGTTCTGCAAAAAAGGGGGGGGACTAGGTGGGATGGAAAAAAGATGTCCTGTCCAAAGTCGAGTACGACTGCAGGACGATTGCTGATCAGGTACCTAATTGTACATGTTTTGTTTTGGTTTTTTTATTTGGGGTGCACAAAAAAAAAGCAAAAACTAGAGCAACAATTAGGTACCTGATTAGCCAATCACGTAGCTTATCAGCACTTGGCGGCAGGCAGGTGGGTGAGGAGGGGGGGAGAGGGAGTGGGAGATGCGATTGGGGATAGTTAGAAAAGAGCCACGAACAATACTTACAAGATGGATCAGAACAGCGGCAGATTGGGGGGCAACAGATGGGGGGGCAGCGGCATATAAAAGGGAGCATCTGTGAATGTGAGACGGCGGCGGCTGGGATAGGGTGGAGGCGGATGGGAGAGGGCGCAGTGGATGCAGGAGCGGCAGAGGATGGGGGGAAGGGGGGATGGCAGGGAAGGGGAGTGGGAGGTGAGATTGGGGATAGTTACCCTACAAGATGGATCTAGGCAGCAGGATCACAGGAGATGAAGGAGGCAGCAGATCGGGGAGGGTGAGAGGTGGGAGAGGGAGCGCAGCGCAGATCACGGGGGAGACAGGTGAGCAGAGCACAGATCACGGGGGTGACAGGTGAGCAGAGCGCAGATCACGGGGGAGACAGGTGAGGGAGCACAGATCACGGGGGTGACAGGGGAGGGAGCACAGATCACGGGGGTGACAGGTGAGGGAGCACAGATCACGGGTGAGGGAGCACAGATCACGGGGTGACAGGGGAGGGAGCACAGATCACGGGGGTGACAGGTGAGGGAGCACAGATCACGCCGGTGACAGGTGAGGGAGCACAGATCACGGGGGTGACAGGGGAGGGAGCACAGATCATGACGGTGACAGGGGAGGGAGCACAGATCACGGCGGTGACAGGGGAGGGAGCACAGATCACGGCGGTGACAGGGGAGGGAGCACAGATCACAGTGGTGACAGGGGAGGGAGCACAGATCACGGCGGTGACAGGGGAGGGAGCACAGATCACGGCGGTGACAGGGGAGGGAGCACAGATCACGGCGGTGACAGGGGAGGGAGCACAGATCACGGCGGTGACAGGGGAGGGAGCACAGATCACGGCGGTGACAGGGGAGGGAGCACAGATCACAGCGGTGACAGGGGAGGGAGCACAGATCACGGCGGTGACAGGGGAGGGAGCACAGATCACGGCGGTGACAGGTGAGGGAGCACAAATCACGGGGGTGACAGGGGAGGGAGCGCACATCACGGGGGTGACAGGGGAGGGAGCACAGATCACGGGGGTGACAGGTGAGAGAGCACAGATCACAGGGGTGACAGGGGAGGGAGCACAAATCACGGCGGTGACAGGGGAGGGAGCACAGATCACGGGGGTGATGGGAGGGGGCGGGTAGCCGACCACGGGGGGTGAGAGGTGGGGGGAGCGGGCAGCACATCACGTAGGGAAGGGGGCGAGCAGCACATCACGGAGGGGAGGGGGTGAGCAGCACATAATGGAGGAGAGGGGGCGGGCACCAATCACGAGGGGGAGGGGCCGGGCAGCAGATCAGTGTGAGCGGTGGCACTATGGCAGATGGAGGAGGACAGGGAGCGCGCAGCACATCACGGAGGTGAGGGTGCGGGCACCGTTCACGAGGGGGAGGGGCCGGGCAGCAGATCGGTGTGAGCGGTGGCACTATGGCAGATGGAGGAGGACAGGGAGCGCGCAGCACATCACGGAGGTGAGGGTGCGGGCACCGATCACGAGGGGGAGGGGCCGGGCAGCAGATTGGGGGGAGCGGTGGCACTGTGGCAGATGGAGGGCGGCGGCGGATCGGGAGGTGTGGGGGTGAGGGTGCGGGCAGCAGATACGAGGGGTGGGGATGTGGGCAGGAGATCGGGGAGACAGGTGGCAGATCGCGGAGGGCAACGGCGGCGGCGTATCGGGAGGCTTTTCGCCGGTTTCATACAGTGCAATGGCGGTGCGGCAACTTCCGGGTCCCATGCTCCGGTCACATAACAGCATGGGACCGGAGCTTGTCGCCCTGCCATTGCACTGTGTACACTCACTGTGCTGGCGTGCTGCAGGGAAGTGAAGCTGATGGGGGCGGTCACCGGCAACAGGTCCACTGTGATTGGAGAGATGGGTCACAAGGCCGATCTCTCCAATCAGAGCTACTGGAGCTGGGGGAGGGTGATCCAGTGAGGTCACCCAGCTCCAGCCAATGGCCAGTGCTATAGCTGCACTGGCCAGGGCTGGATTTCAATGTTTCAGTCACTTTAAATAGCTGGAACATTACAGTGGCTGTGATTGGTTGAGCGGCGTTCGTCAGCCAATCACAGCCTCCGTAGGTCCGGGGAGGAGGCACCACCCCTCCTGAGGTCAGGAACAGGTCCCCTCCTTCCCGAATCTGCGGTTTATGTTAACCGATTGCAGTCACCGGAGGCTCCGGTGTCGCGATTCCACCATGACGGAAAGATCCGTCCTTGGTCGTTAAGGCCCAGGGCACCATGACGGATCTTTCCGTCCATGGTCGTGAAGGGGTTAAATAGGGCTTTTGATCTGTCCAGGCCCCTTCTGGGATATGGACGCATCAAATGCCTTGACAATGCAAACCCCTGATCTGCAACCATTACAAAAGGGACAATTGGGCCATTAGTACCAGGCAATGGTCTTGGTGCAGGCAAACTTAAACTATCAGACATTAATCGTCTTGCTAAACGTGAGCTTCTGAAAATGCGTGCATCTGATGCACTGCCATAGGCACCAATATCCGCAAATAAAAAGCAATAGTTTGTATCTACCATGGCCAAAATAACTACAGAAAAAAACGTATGATAATTAAAATATCTTGATGCAGAGTTCGGTGGTTTCTTCACTCTAATGTGTTTTCCATCAATGGCACCAATACAATTAGGAAAAGCTGTTTTCTCCAAAAATTCATCTGCAATGTGCATCCATCCCTGTGTTGAAGGTAGCTGCATGACATGATGCCTAAGGGTCTCCCAAAACACAGTACAGGTATGCAGGATAATCTTGCCAATTGTGGACCTTCCCAATAAGAATTCAAAGTGCAGACTGCTGATGGATTGGCCAGTTGTTCGGTAGCTGAAATAGAATAAAAACATGACATTACTTTGACTATTCATGTAATTTATATTTCACAACACATATTTGTAACATCCAATGACTGGCGAGATACTGTGTATGTTTTGTTATAATTTCTTTGATTGGGAAAAGCATATGTGATCTTTACTTTCCATATTGGAAAATTATCTAATTTTGTGTTTAATAAACAATTTTGTTTCAGTTAAGTTTCTTGATTCTTTAATCTTGGTAAATATAGAATGGAAGAAGTGACTTCTCAGTTTTTAATTTGATTTTGCAATGTGGTTAAGTGATCAATATAAGGTTTCCACAACTTCGATATTTTTTAATTTAAATATATCTACAAAATGATGCTTAAGCAACTTAACATGTATTTCAATATGACACATAAAGCATGAGTATACATGTCAACACCTACCGTAAAGTCACCAAAATTTGTTCCTCAGGGGAGATGCTGAGGTGCATAGAGGTGTCCTGATGCTTCAAACGTTGGTACACAAGGCCAAGGATGTTGTCAAATGGATTAATAGTGAGATGGCAGTAGGCTTGGAATTTAGGTGGAAATTTCCGCATTTCACCATATAAAATATTAAAATGGCCATGTGTTTTCCTGAGCTTCACAAGGGGGTGAATCCACATCCTTTTCTCCAGTGGTGGCTCTTCTTCAATCATATGTCGCCTAACCCCAAATCTCCTAGATATCAACCAGAGCAAATACATGGTTGCTTCATTGGAGAGAGACATTTTGGAGTGTGTCTCATGTGAGAAAGAGCTTTGAAGCCATGTTTTTTAAGGTTTTTTAAGCAAACAAACCAAATTGGGTAGTTAATTGACCAATTTAGCACACCAGGAGCACATTATGTATACAAAAAGAAAGGAAGTCATTCATTTTTGCCAAAATTGCTCCATACCTCATAGCCAAAAAGCTTTAAGAAATAGTCATACGCACGAGTGTGCAAATAAGAGATTCTTTAATTAGAAGGGGTTGTGATTAAACCAGCGGATAAGGGGGGTAACGTGGTGATTTGGCCTACCACCATGTATGAGCGCGAGGTATATAGGCAATTGAAGAATGCCGAGTTTTACCAGATGCTCCCTTCAAATCCGACCAACACCTATGTAACCCAGTTGACTCTCATACTCGAGAATGCTCTTACCGCAGGCACCATTACAAAAAAGATCTATGATGGTCTCCTTCCAAGGCTGCCGGTGACGCCCACGTTCTACCTATTACCAAAAATACATAAGAACCCTCGTGTTCCCCCTGGACGTCCAATTGTCTCTGGCATTGGAGGGCTATGCGATGCAGTTTGCAAGTTCATAGATTTCTATCTCCAACCTTTGGTTGAGACGCTGCCCTCCCATGTCAGAGACACTTCAGACGTCCTTAGGAGGCTTAATGGCCTGACGGCGGACGTGGGCGTGTCACTGGTGACCTTGGACGTCGAGACGTTATATACCAATATCCGTCATGAACATGGTTTGCAGGCGGTTGAGTATTTCTTGAGTATGAGCAACTGGGCACCCACCCTACAACAGCTGATTTTGGAGTTATTGGAGTTCATACTGACGCACAATGCCTTCACCTTCGGGGAACGGTTCTACCTCCAGCGGCGCGGCACTGCGATGGGGGCGGCTTGCGCGCCATCGTACGCAAACCTCTTCCTGGGTTACTGGGAGAGGGAGGTTTTCGGCGGTGGCGTGCCGGCCAGCTCCCATGTGCAGTGCTGGCTCCGCTACATTGATGACATCTTTGTCATCTGGGGGGGAACCACCTCGGAGCTTGAGGGCTTTGTGCGTCACTTGAACTCCAACTCTTTTAACATCTATCTTACTTTTCATGCTGATTCCAATAAGGTGGAGTTCCTGGATATTAATATATCCATTACTGACCAGCGTTTTTTGTCTACTGACATCTATCGCAAGCCCTCCTCCGTTAATGCCCTTCTTCACGCATCTTCTGGCCATCCGAAATGTACTATTAATGCCATCCCCACGGGACAATTTATCCGTCTTAAACGGATTTGTTCCGATATGGGGGTATTTGAGGATCGAGCAAACGAGATGCGTGAGAGGTTTAAGGAGAGAGGCTATAGTGCGAGATCTCTAAAAAAGGCATATAAACGTGCGAGGTCAGCTCCACGAGATCAGCTCCTGCTGAGATTTAATCCCAATAAGACACACTGTACGGAACCTAAGATCCGCTTTGTGTCATCGTTCAACCGTCAGTGGGAACACATCAGAGGTATCCTCACTAAACACTGGCCTGTTTTACAAACAGAGCCCGTGTTTAAAAACACTCTTCCCGAACGTCCTCTTATGACGGCCCGGCGTGGCCGTAGCTTACGCAATATGTTGGTCCACAGTCATTATCTAAGATATAATAAACTACCTTTTCCTACTGGGCGACCTTTATTTGGCTCGTTCCCCTGTGGATCATGTATCGCGTGTCGCTATGGCAATATTATTCGGGCAACATCTTTTATGTCCTCTAACGGCTCTAAGACATTTGATATACGACAGTATATTTCTTGCAATAGCACGGGCGTGATTTATTACGCCACGTGTGAATGCAATTTAATATATGTCGGGCTGACTAGCCGGGAACTTAGAGTCCGGACAAGGGAACATGTAAGAGATATCATGGCCGCAAAACAGGTCAAACTGGAGGATGCTGACACTCTTAAGACCATTCCCCGCCACTTTAGGTTGCATCATCGATCGGACCCCTCAGGTTTTAAGGTGAGGGAGATCGATCAGATACACCTTGGATTGAGAGGTGGGGATATACACAAGATGTTAGCAAGGGCAGAGTGCCGGTGGATTTTCCTCCTTGAGACTGTGATACCCAACGGATTGAACGAAAGACAAACCTTTGCGTCTTTTCTATAAACCAATATATCTCTTCCTTGCGGGGGGTTTTTGATAGTATTTGGTGTCTGACTGGTTGCAGGTTCCATGTGCTGTCGATGTTTTTTCTGAGTCTTTTTAACATTTTTTATGCCTGATTTTTAACTTCACTTTTATGTGTTTTTTCCTTTTTTCCTAGTCTACTCTGTTCGGGTCTCATATCCCTGCCGGATTTTCTCATATTGTCTGTTTTTGAAGCTATTATCTCAGTACTCACAACATTGAATACACAGATACGAATAAGGAAAATGGATTAAAGAACAAAAACTATTTTGAATTATTAATACAGCGAACCTTGTGCATTATAATATGGCTAAACGCTGATGTTTGTATCTTTTATTCTGACGTGACATACTAGACCCAATGTATGTATTTCTGTTTACTATTGTGCTGCAAAGCACAGCAGACTATTGATATCTTTTGATATAAATATTTCTGGGTTGTTCTTGTTAGAACTAATATGTACTATACTGTATGTTCACTTGTCATATCCAAATCGCCATCTTTATGTATGATATTTGATGTGATCTGCTGGATATTTACTTATCTTTATTTGCCCTTACTGTTGCCAGTACTTAACATGGGATTCGCGATCGCATTTCCTGGTTGCGGGATCGCGCATGCGCAGTAGGGACGGCTCTCCTCCCAGCGTCCCCCGGGCTCACTGACGTCAACAAGGGAACTTTCCCTACCCGGATGACGCTGGAGCAGCCGCCCATGCTGACGCCGCGCCTCCGTGCCCCATGGAACCGCGACACCTGCTGCCAATTCCACACAAGTACTGCAGGTATATTAGACCCATCTTTTCCCCTTGTTATCCACGGTCCCCTGAAGAAGTCACCACATGAAACACGTGTTGGGACTGCCCCCTTGTGTGCCTGCTTCCCCTGCTACCTTGGTAAGCTCTGGACTGGTCTCTGGTTTTGTGCAATATGGTTATTTTCTAAGTGTAGCTGGTATATGACATTGATCTTTTAGCTGTTGACCTTCCTGGTTACACTAACTTGTCTAGTAACCAATTCCTAGCACTAACCATGCCAGTGAGCTATATATGATTAATCTGGTGTGAATTTGTATGCAGTCACATTTGGGGAATTAATCACCCTCCATGTCTTTGTAAACCTTTGTATACTGTTATATACCCATACCCTGCTTTATATCATTGCTTGTTCATTAAAGAATCTCTTATTTGCACACTCGTGCGTATGACTATTTCTTAAAGCTTTTTGGCTATGAGGTATGGAGCAATTTTGGCAAAAATGAATGACTTCCTTTCTTTTTGTATACATATATGTCCCCAGAAGTCTTTGCCTCCTACTAATGTTAAGGTCCAATTTTACTGTTCTACGCTTTTCAGGAGCACATTATGAAGGGCTAACAAGGTTATTTGTGTGAAAATACGTATCTGAAAAAATGGACGGCACACGGACTGCACACGTACGTATTTCATGACAATACGGACATTCCACACGTGCACATGGCTCGCATACGCCATCACACGGATGCCATACGTACCGGAGAAACGCCCCACAAATACGGAACACGGACCCGAAAAACGGACCGTGTCATACGGACGTTTTTTTTGCGGAAGTGTGTTTTAGGCCTTAGTTAATTTCACCAGTCTTCTTCACAGCAAGCCTAGGGCACTCTCCTTCGTCTTCGTTCGGGTCGCAGCACCGAGCACACCTCCTCTGCAAGCAGTGGGCAGAATCCTGGTTTAGGCGTGCTGTTCTCTCGTGCGTAGCAGCTAATGGCGCGATCCAAGATGGCGCCTGGAAAATTTTTACCAATGAAGTTTTTGGATTTTCCAGGTATCTTCGCAAAGTTTAAAGTCCGTTCTTTGTTGCAACAATTCACAGGGCAAGTCTTTTATTCGATGCAATAAATCTTTACAGGCGCACGTCACCCGGGTTGCAGCTGGGTCCAGTCCAGATCCAAGTTATGTCGCCAGAGATAAGGGGGTACTCAGAACTGGGCCAAGGGGTCGCTTCTGTGGAGGGGATAACGGTGTTGTGACCCAGTCTGTGATCCCTGGTTCTACAATAAAATGAGGGTTTTGTATGTGACGCCACCAGTGGGATGTGATCAGAGATGACCACCGCTGCTGCAGAACTTCCGGAGTGATGGATGGCAGCTTGAGAAGGGATGGCTTCCCACGGGTAGAGCCTTCTCCCTGGGGCAGTGTGATAGTCTATAGGGGAGTGCAAGACACGAGCACAATAAACAAGCAGACTCACGGTATTCCAGTTTCTTTGGCCTTTACTGATGATTAGAGTTGAGTGCGGTTCGCGGTTCGTGGTTCTCCAGTACGCGGTTCGAGTGATTTTGGGGGCTGTTCTAGATCGAACTAGAACTCGAGCTTTTTGCTAAAGCTCGATCGTTCTAGTTACGTTCGAGAATGGTTCTAGCAGCAAAAAGCCAAGCTAATTACTATCTGGCTTTCCGCTGTAATAGTGTAAGTTACTCTGTGACTCACACTATTATGAAATTTCAGCGTGTAGTGTGCAGGAACAGCACATTCAGATCACTGCTGCTGGGATAATTGCGATTGCCATTTTTTTTTTTTTCCTTGTCTTCCTTCCCTAAGCGCGCGCGTGTAGTGGGGCGGGCCAGCATGTCAGCCAATCCCAGACACACACAGCTAAGTAGACTTTTAGCCAGAGAAGCAACGGCATGTGTGATAGGATGTCTATGTCACATGTCCCTGCATAATAAATACGGGCATCTGCCCGTCTGGACGCCATTATCTGCCTTCTGCGTCTGGGTGTCAGTCACCGCTGGCGTAGCTCCTGTCTCCGATACTGCTGTGTACGCTCTATACACAGCGCTATACAGAATAGGGATAGCAGTTTCTTTCAGCTCTTATAAGGGCTAATTACAGCAGGCTCAGAGCCATAGGTGACAGTCAGGTCCGTGGAAATAGATTTTAACAGCTACACAAGATAACAGCATCTGTGTAGCTAAGGTCAGGGATTTCCTCGCTGCATTTCCCCATTAGGAGGGATAGAAAGTGAGGCTTCCTTTCCTCTACCCAGACCCACAACCCTGCCACTGTACCCTCCTGCCCTTTGCACACTCAAGCTCATTGTTACTAAGCCATTATACTAGCAAACACTGAGTAAACTTAGTGGCATCCTAAAAGTGGCAGTTGGACTTCCATTAGTGTCCCACTAGTGCAAATCTATTTGCAGCACCACTGCATTGCACACTCAAACTCATAGTTACTAAGCCATTATACTAGCAAACACTGAGTAAACTTAGTGGCATCCTAAGGGCGGCTTTGCACACTACGACATCGCAGGTGGGGTCAAATCGAAAGTGACGCACATCCGGCGTTACTTGCGATGTCGTAGTGTGTAAAGCCTAGATGATACGATAAACGAGCGCAAAAGCGTCGTTATCGTATCATCGTTGCAAACTCTGACTTTTCCATAATTTTGCGGCAGCGATGGTACGATGCTGTTCCTCGTTCCTGCGGCAGCACACATCGCTGTGTGTTACGCCGCAGGAGCGAGGAACTTCACCTTACCTGCCGCCGGCGGCTCTACGGAAGGAAGGAGGTGGGCGGGATGTTTACATCCTGCTCATCTCCGCCCCTCCGCCGCTATTGGCCGCCTGCCGTGTGATGTCGCTATGACGCCGCACGGTCCGCCCCCTTAGGAAGGAGGCGGTTCGCCGGCCAGAGCAACGGTTGCAGGGCAGGTGAGTGCATGTGAAGCTGGCGTAGCGATAATTTGCGCTACGCCAGCTATCACACGATATCGTACCTGCGACGGGGGCGGGGACTATCGCGTGCGACATCGCAGCATCGTCTTGCGATGTCGCAACGTGCAAAGCCCGCCTTAAAGTGTCTGTTGGACTTCCATTAGTGTCCCACTCGTGCGTAGGGCAAATCTAAACTCATTGTTACTAAGCCATTATACTAGCAAACACTGAGTAAATTTAGTGGCATCCTAAAAGTGTCTGTTGGACTTCCATTAGTGTCCCACTAGTGCAAATCTATGTGCAGAACCTCTGCATTGCACACTCAAACTCATTATTACTAAGCCATTATACTAACAAACACTGAGTAAACTTAGTGGCATCCTAAAAGTGGCAGTTGGACTTCCATTAGTGTCCCACTAATGCAAATCTATTTGCAGCACCTCTGCATTGCACACTCAAACTCATTGTTACTAAGCCATTATACTAGCAAACACTGTGTCAGAGTTCCGGGATTTCCAGTTTTCCTCTGAAGGATCTTGCCCTTTGTTAACATGGAGTTTTCTGTTCTGTTGCCCTATTTCCTGTTCATCTGTTTAAAAGCCCGCCCCTAAGCTTTGTCTAGTTGCCTGAGTATACTGCATCCTGTGTACTCCTGCCCTGCTGCTCTCATGTCCTGATTGCTATTTGGATCCTGCTGAAACACCCGACACCGGCTCTGGACTTCACCTGTCTCATCAAGCTGTGCTCGGACTCTGTTTGCCGTCTCTGGTCGACACTTCTGCCCGGTCCTTTCCGTTCATATCCACCCTAGGACTCACATCACGTACGGACATTTTTTGGACTATTTCTGTTGCCCTTTTGTGTCCCGGCTGCTGTACATTTGGGCCTTCTGGGGTGATTGCCGGACAGCCCCTGTATAGGGGTTCGCTTCTGGTGGTCTCCCTGGGGGAGTCCAGTGCGCGGCCCCGGGAACTCCCCTTTGCTCTGAACCCAGCAGGTATTTACTGTGTTTATGTTCCACTGTGTATATTTTGTTCTGTGTACATATTGCGGTTACATATTACTGTGTATATTTTGTTCTGTTTACATAGTGCGGTTACATCTTATTGTGTATATTCTGTTTTGTGCACATATTGCGGTTACATATTATAAAACGTCTTTTGCACCAAGAACTCGTCTCTGGTTGTCATTGCCCTAACGCAATCGAAATCCTCAGTACATACAATAGTATTACATTATACTCAGGCCTGTAAGAGGATTTCGCTGGGGCAATGACTGAGACACGAGTAGATCAGCTTTCTCCATGATTAACTCCTTGCAGCAAGAGATGGAGGCGGTGCAAACTAAGCTTAGAGATGATTCCTGGTTCCAGCCAGTCTAGAATTGCCCGTATCTTGCCAGACTCCATGTTCAGTCCCTGAGGAGAGATGACATATAATAAAAATTGTATCTTTGAGCAATGGAATTCGCACTTCTCCAGTTTGATATACAGGTGAAGTCCAGAGCCGGTGTCGGGTGTTTCAGCAGGATCCAAAAGCAATCAGGAGATGAGAGCAGCAGGGCAGGAGTACACAGGAAGCAGTATACTCAGGCAACTAGACAGAGCTTAGGGGCGGGCTTTTAAACAGATGAACAGGAAGTAGGGCAACAGAACAGAAAACTCCATGTTAACAAAGGGCAAGATCCTTCAGAGGAAAACTGGAAATCCCGGAACTCTGACACACTGAGTAAACTTAGTGGCATCCTAAAAGTGGCTGTTGGACTTCCATTAGTGTCCCACTAGTGCAAATCTATTTGCAGCACCTCTGCATTGCACACTCAAACTCATTGTTACTAAGCCATTATACTAGCAAACACTGAGTAAACTTAGTGGCATCCTAAAAGTGGCTGTTGGACTTCCATTAGTGTCCCAATAGTGCTAATCTATTTGCAGAACCTCTGCATTGCACACTCAAACTCATTGTTACTAAGCCATTATACTAGCAAACACTGAGTAAACTTAGTAGCATCCTAAAAGTGGCAGTTGGACTTCCATTAGTGTCCCACTAGTGCAAATCTATTTGCAGAACCCCTGCATTGCACACTCAAACTCATTGTTACTAAGCCATTATACTAGCAAACACTGAGTAAACTTAGTGGCATCCTAAAAGTGGCAGTTGGACTTCCATTAGTGTCCCACTAGTGCAAAGCTATTTGCAGCACCACTGCATTGCACACTCAAACTCATTGTTACTAAGCCATTATACTAGCAAACACTGAGTAAACTTAGTGGCATCCTAAAAGTGGCAGTTGGACTTCCATTAGTGTCCCACTAGTGCAAATCTATTTGCAGCACCTCTGCATTGCACACTTAAACTCATTGTTACTAAGCCATTATACTAGCAAACACTGAGTAAACTTAGTGGCATCCTAAAAGTGGCTGTTGGACTTCCATTAGCGTCCCACTAGTGCAAATCTATTTGCAGCACCTCTGCATTGCACACTTAAACTCATTGTTACTAAGCCATTATACTAGCAAACACTGAGTAAACTTAGTGGCATCCTAAAAGTGGCTGTTGGACTTCCATTAGTGTCCCACTAGTGCAAATCTATTTGCAGAACCTCTGCATTCCACACTCAAACTCATTGTTACTAAGCCATTATACTAGCAAACTATGCTGCCAGTTTAAGGGCCGTAGTTGCATTGTCAGGGATAATTATTGTTGTTTATTCTGCTGTTAATAAAGCTAGACCACCGCTGCAATCTACACCACCTCTCAATTTTTACTACCACATTTTAAGTGCACAATCTTATCGCAATCAAAATGAGTGGCAAAATGACAGATGCTGGTGGAAAGGGGAAGAGGCGTGTTGGAAAAGGAAAAAAAGGGTTTGTCCGTGGGGAAGGTGGCAAAGCTCCATTAACATCTGCTGAAGATAGACCATCTTCCAGCAAAAGTAAGATGTCTACTACTTACCGTGGACAATCCGATGTGCTCCCTTTTTTATGGACACGAACAACTGGAACAAAGGTAGATGATGGCCAAAAAAGGAAATTACTTGAATGGATCTCAAGTGGTCCAACACGTGCCCTCTCCGCCACCTCAACTACCGCATCCAAAAAACACCAGTCCTCTGAGTTGTCAGCCCAATCACACTTGCTTTCTCCCAGCTCTGAAGTCTCCATCCGCCCTGCACAGTATGGTGGAACTGAGATGGCTGAGTCTGCAGAGCTGTTCAGTCACACTATAACCTGGGAATCAGAGGTCTGCTCCCAAGCTACAGTGAGAACAGACCAGGAAATGGTCTGCAGTGATGCCCAGAACCTTTGTGACTCTGATTCAGGCCATGAGGACCAAGTTTCTGAGCATAATGTTGACATTTTTTCACAAACTGTAACACCTGTTGTTATAGACAATGAGGAACATACTGATGACGATGAGACTCAGATACCAGATTGGGATGACAACTTAAATATTGGTTCACGTCAGGAAGAGGCTCGGTCTGAGGGTGAGGGGAGTGCAATCACAACGCTTGATGAGGAAGTTCTAGATCCCACCTACTGTCAACCCACAGTCAGGCACTCGAGGAGGTCAACAGAGGCGGTGGAGGAGGATACTCCTGACAACGAAGTTACCTTGCGCCTTCCTGGACAGAGAAATAGTACTGGTAGCACGTCTACAACTGCATCCTCAGCCACCACTCTGCCTCTGAGCACTAGTCGGGGTGGATAAGCAGGTCGCATGCCCTCTAATCCTTGCCTAGCCTGGTCCTTTTTTGACATAGCAAAAGATCGCCCAAATCATGTGATCTGTAAAATTTGTCATGATTCTGTTAGTAGAGGGCAAAACCTCAGCAGTTTGACAACTTCTTCCATGAATCGTCACATGAATAAATATCATATGTCCCGATGGGAAGCTCACCGTGCTGCAATGCGGCCTAGCGGAGCGAACCATCCACCGCCTGCCCCTTCCAGTGCATCCGTGCGCTCTTCATCTTCTAGGACTGTGGGGACAGCTGTCACACCTGGTTTTCCACGCACAACTACAACCACTGTAACCACAACAGGCAGTTTGCTTGGTAGGTCGTCAGTTGGTTTGGAAGGGGAAACAAGTGCGTGTGTACAGCTCTCTGTCATCTATAGCACCAACGTTGGATGAAGGCAACATCATGTCTATGCCTGCACTTTCCTCACAAACCTGCATTTTTCCAGGGACACCCTACTCAACACCGTCAACACACAGCAGCCTGATCTCTGTCCCTCAGATGTGGTCAAATAAAAGGCCATTTCCTGCGACCCATGACAAAGCTAAGAGGTTGACTTTATCCCTCTGTAAGCTCTTGGCTACCGAAATGCTGCCTTTCCGCCTAGTGGACACACAGGATTTTAGAGACCTTATGTCTGTCGTTGTGCCCCAGTACCAGATGCCCAGTCGCCACTACTTCTCTAAGAAAGGTGTGCCTACGCTACACCAGCATGTCGCACACAACATCACGGCTTCCTTGAGAAACTCTATGTGTCAACGGGTGCATTTCACCACCGATACTTGGACCAGTAAGCATGGACAGGGACGTTACATGTCGCTGACTGGGCACTGGGTAACTATGGTGATAGATGGTGAAGGGTCTGCTGCACAAGTCTTGCCGTCCCCACGACTTGTGTGTCAATCCTCTGTCTGTCCAAGTTCCGCCACTGCTTCTGCCTCCTCCACCTCGTCTGGGTCCTCCACCTCCGCCCCAAGCCTGCCTGGTCAGGCCACCAGCGTTCTAACTGCGCAGAAGAAATCACGCACCCCTCATTACTATGCTGGCAGCAGAGCGCAACGGCATCAGGCGGTCTTTAGCTTGAAATGTCTTGGAAATAAGAGTCACACAGTGGCTGAGTTGTGGGCAGCTCTGGAGACTGAGTTTAATAAATGGTTGTCTCCACTCAACCTGCAGCCTGGTAAGGCCGTGTGCGACAATTCTGCAAACCTGGGTGCGGCCCTTCGCCTGGGCAAGGTGACACACGTGCCTTGTATGGCTCACGTGTTGAACCTTGTTGTCCAGCAATTTTTAACACACTATCCCGGCCTAGATGGCCCACATATTTCACTGGTGAAGACTGATGTTGAAGCCTTTGTTAATAGAGTTAATAATGGTGATTTACATGTCAAACGTAATATGTCCACGGAAGAGTCTAATGCTCTCCGATCGTTGAAGCTTAATCCTTCTATAGTCATTAAACCTGCTGACAAAGGGGGTGCATTAGTTATAATGGATAAGAGCTATTACATCTCTGAGATCCTAACCCAACTTGCGGACCGTGCCACCTATACACCTGCTACTTCTGACCCCTCTTCAGCTATCAAAGAGATTATTGTGAATAAAATATCCTATTATTCACAATTAGGGGTTATTGATATGAAACTAACATCTTTTCTAAATAAGTCTAATCCTCAGATTCCCGTTTTTTACATATTACCTAAAGTGCACAAGAATTTGTGGTATCCACCAGGACGACCTATCGTCGCCTCGACAGATTCTCTGCTGTCGCCGTTAGCCATCACATTGGATCGCATCCTATCTCTCTTGGTACCTAGTACTGATTCATATTTACGAGATACTACACACTTTCTTGAACACTTGAAATCATTAGGACAACTCTCTCCTGGCTCCATCCTGGTCACCCTTGATGTGAATTCGTTATACACGAGTATTGAACATAGTTTAGGTCTTGAGGCAATGGAATGGTTCCTCCGGACATATACCACATTTTCACCTATCCAGATGGAATTTTGCCTCGATTTGTTATCTATAGTATTACAAAAAACTTTTTTATGTTCCAAGATCAATTCTATATTCAGAATAGAGGCACCGCAATGGGCTCAAATGTTGCGCCACCATATGCTAATGTATTTATGGCCCATTTTGAAGCCTTGTATGTTTATTCCCACCCCATCTTTAAATTACACATTACGACTTGGAAAAGATTTATAGATGATGTTTTCCTCATTTTCAATGGTCCCAGTACTGTATTTGAAGAATTTTTTCTATACCTTAATCAACAAATACCTGGTCTAACATTCACTAAACATATAGATCAGCATTCTATAAATTTTCTAGATACTTTGATTACTATTGATTCGCGAGGCACCATTTCATCAGACCTATATGTCAAAGAAACCGATAGGAATAGCCTACTTCATTATAATAGTTGTCATCCTCGTCATCTTAAAGAATCTTTACCCCACTCACAACACAAAAGGGTTGACAGGATTGTGTCAGAGATTACGCAACGTAAACTCAGACATAAAGAAATACAGGAGAAATTTGTACAGAGAGGTTATCCTCCATATATTGCTGACTATGTGGCACAGGACAATGTTGTAAGAGAAAAACGACGGGGCCCCTTTATAACATTTGCCAACACCTTTCATCCGTTTCATTCTGTCCTCCGGGGCATTATCTTAAAACATTGGAAATTATTACATCAGTCTTATCCGGATATAGACGAATTTGCTGTCCCACCTTTATTTAGTTTTAAACGACCTTCCAATTTTAGGGACCTTTTGGTTCGGGCTGATATAGGGTCCTCGATTCGCAAGTCGAGACAAACCTTTTTGGCCACTCCAAAACAGGGTAATTATCCCTGTCTTCGGTGTCTGCAATGATCAAATATGGTGAGGTGTAATACGTTTACACACCCCCATACTGGCAAGGTTTTTTATATCAAGGATTTCTTCACATGTGATACATCTTTTGTAGTGTATTTGCTTAAATGCCTGTGCGGTCTCGGGTATGTTGGGGAAACCACCCAGCATATCCGGGACCGCATTGGCAAGCACAAGTCGACCATTAGGTGTAAATTATTGATGCTGCCAGTTCCCCACCATTTTTTGACCTTGGGACATACCATTTCCCAATTGAGATTTCAAATTTTGGAACATGTTCCACCTATGAGACGTGGGGGGGATAGGGTGAAGAGACTCAAAGAGAGAGAGTCTTTTTGGATACACACTTTAAGAACCCTGTCCCCCCACGGTCTAAATCGTGAATATGATATATTACCATAATTAAATTCCCTTATATGTATATATCTGATGGGTAGACAGTTTCGTCTATGTCCCATAATTCTGGGATATGTTGTACATTTAATTCATCTTTTCAGTTAAGATGAACGTATAGATTCTCATGTATAATTCCCATATACTTGTTTTAACATGTATGTATATACATGTATTTATGTATGTGGGTGTTTGCATGTGTATGTATATGTGTATGTATGTGCATAAATATGTGTATGTATATACATATATGCATATATGGCCAGTATATTCCAATACAATGTATGTATTCTGTGCCCTTATTTCACATGTTAAATAATATATTCATTCAAAATCATAAGGATGTCTATTGTTTAGTATAAAGATGGAGTATAACCTTCCTTTTGTATCTTGTCATATTCCCTGTGACTGACAAGTTATTAATGTCTCTTTCAGACCCGTTGAATGTCAGGAGCGGTTCTTCCGGAGCTGTTTGCGTCTTTATTTTCCTTCTGAATACACTGCGCATGCGCGTACTTTCTGACTCTTTTGCGCACGCGTGGCGTGCGTCTCACCCTCTGCACCGCTTGCGTTCCATAATGAGGAAATTGACACATACACCCGCCTCCCACCACTATATAAACCCATGCTGGGTTATGCCTTCACTCACCACTTCTTCTCTGATCACCAATGATACAGGTAATGAATGGATCTCATTTGAGCTGGTTATTTGATGCCCTATAGATAAGGAGTTCCTCATGGACTGTTGTTTCCTTTTCAGCCCATTATATACTTATCTTCCCAAATGGTAATTATACCTTTTTCATTGTTTGGCTTTATTTTAAGCCATTATCACTCTTTACCGCATTTTCTTATTGTTCACATTAGATCCATCATTTCATGACCTGATGTCCCCTGTGGTTTAAGGGCATTGTATCACACAGTAGTTTGCTAATTATCAGAGCAACATGAGGTATGTGTCCGGATTTATACAGATGACATTTGCGGTGAGGGCAGATTTGATTGTTATCAGTTTTGTTCATTTCAACCCTTTCATAGTCTCTCATTGATACCTTGTAATTCACAGTTAATCTGTGATCTTTTGACAAATAGCTGTCTATAATAGTACTACAACTCATATGCATGTACTTTTATTTTTTACACAGATAATTTCATTTCAATTGTATAAACAAGGACAAAAGTGTTGTGAGTCCAGACTTTACCTTCCATTACCAGAGGTAATGGATAAATGAATTCTTTATAAAATGGTGAAATTGTTTTTTCTGTATATTTTCAAGTATGTTTGATATCTGATTTACTTTGTCTGTGACATGAATTTCTCTTCTAAATTACTATGAGATATATATATATATATACATTGTATTGATACCTTGTTTTCTTATTATGTAGAACCATATAAAATTGAAGAAGGCGGATAGCCGAAACGTTTGTTTGCAAAACTTTATTGGAAGAAAATTTTTGAATAAAAATAAAAAATAATCAAAATATAATTTCTTCTGAGTGCCGGAGTTACTTGTATTATAGTTCGGATTTTTTCTCCAGAGCACCCACCTTACGGTGTGCTTAGCCATACCTCATCTTAGATGGCCTTCTGAACAGGGCACGAAAACTGTCTGCTCACTTCCGCCGTTCAACCACCGCTGCTGAGCGACTTGCATCGCTCCAGAAGTCTTTCGGCCTGCCGGTTCATCACCTGAAATGCGATGTGCCGACACGCTGGAATTCGACTTTCCACATGTTACAGCGACTGTGGCAGCACCGTCGAGCCCTGGTGCAATACGTCATGACGTATAGCCTGGGCCAACGAGATGCAGAGGTGGGGCAGATCACCCTGATGGAGTAGTCTCAGATCAAGGACCTATGCACCCTTCTGCACATTTTCGACATAGCGATGAATATGTTTAGCGCTGACAATGCCATTATCAGCATGACAATTCCAGTCATTTACATGCTGGAGCACACGCTAAACACTATTCACAGTCAGGGGGTGGGAAAACAGGAAGGGGAGGAACTACAGGAGGATTCATATGCGCAAGAGACAACAACATCACCAAGGTCTAGACGTTCATCATCACCAACGCGGCAGGCATGGGACCATGGGGGACAGGGATCAACAAGGGCGCATGGTAGCAGGCGAAATGTTGAGGAAGGTGCAGGAGAACATGAAGAAATGGAGGACGAACTGTCCATGGACATGGAAGACTCAGCGGATGAGGGAGACCTTGGTCAAATTTCAGTTGAAAGAGGTTGGGGGGAGATGTCAGAGGAAGAAAGAACGGTTAGCACCTCTATGCCACAAACACAGCGTGGACTTGGTCCACATGGCTGCGCAAGACACATGAGTGCCTTCTTGCTGCACTACCTCCAACATGACCCTCGTATTGTCAAAATTAGAAGTGATGATGACTACTGGCTTGCCACACTATTAGATCCCCGGTACAAGTCCAAATTTTGTGACATAATTCCAGCCATAGAAAGGGACGCACGTATGCAGGAGTATCAGCAGAAGCTGTTACTCGATCTTAGCTCGGCTTTTCCACCAAACAACCGTGAAGGTGCAGGGAGCGAATCTCCCAGTTGTAACTTGACAAACATGGGACGGTCTCATCATCTTCAACAGTCTACCCGTACCAGTAGCACCGTATCTGGTGCTGGTAAAAGCAATTTTATTGAATCTTTTCATTATTTTTTTAGACCCTCCTTTGCAAGGCCACCAGAGACAACAAGTCTGACACATAGTCAACGGCTGGAGAGGATGATACAGGAGTATCTCCAAATGAACATCGATGCCATTACTTTGCAAATGGAGCCTTGCTCATTTTGGGCTTCAAATCTTGAAAAATGGCCAGAGCTCTCCACTTACGCCTTGGAGATTTTGTCGTGTCCAGCTGCCAGCGTTGTCTCTGAACGTGTCTTCGGTGCTGCTGGGTGTGTCCTGACAGATAAGCGCACGCGTCTGTCCAGTGACAATGTGGACAGACTAACGTTCATCAAAATGAACAAGTCATGGATCCACAAGGAATTTACTACCCCTGTGTCATCCTGGGGAGACTAAATGCTTGTGGATTTGGAATAGGCTTGATGCAAATCTACCTGTGAAGTGTACAACTAGGGCACAAGTGCTGCCACTGATGGGGTGTCTGTGTGGCCCAATTTTTGGAAAAAAGGGAGACTCCGCTTGGAGTAACCCTTGCTTGCTGTGTTTTTTAAAATGATCCAAGATGAACAGATCTGGGATCAGCAAAGACTTTGCCACCTACCCCGGTGCCATCCTGGGGACGGTGAAGGATGGAGTATTTTTGAATGTGCTTGATGCAAATCTACCTGTGAAGTGTACAACTAGGGCACATGTGCTGCCACTGATGGGGTGTCTGTGTGGCCCAATTTTTGGAAAAAAGGAAGACTCTTCTTGGAGTAACCCTTGCTGTGTTTTTTAAAAAGAGCCAAGATGAACAGAGCTGGGATCAGGAAAGACTTTGCTACCTACCCCGGTGCCATCCTGGGGACGGTGAAGGATGGCGTATTTTTTAATGTGCTTGATGCAAATCTTCCTGTGAAGTGTACAACTAGGGCACAAGTGCTGCCACTGATGGGATGTCTGTGTGGCCCAATTTTTGGAAAAAAGGGAGACTCTTCTTGGAGTAACCCTTGCTGTGTTTTTTAAAAGGAGCCAAGATGAACAGAGCTGGTATCAGGAAAGACTTAGCTACCTACCCCGGTGTCATCCTGGGGACGATGAAGGATGGCGTATTTTTGAATGTGCTTGATGCAAATCTACCTGTGAAGTGTACAACTAGGGCACAAGTGCTGCCACTGATGGGGTGTCTGTGTGGCCCAATTTTTGGAAAAAAGGGAGACTCCGCTTGGAGTAACCCTTGCTTGCTGTGTTTTTTAAAAGGAGCCAAGATGAACAGAGCTGAGATCAGGAAAGACTTAGCTACCTACCCCGGTGTCATCCTGGGGACGGTTAAGGATGGCGTATTTTTGAATGTGCTTGATGCAAATCTAGCTGTGAAGTGTACAACTGGGGCACAAGTGCTGCCACTGATGGGGTGGGTGTGTGTGTGGCCCAATTTTTGGAAAAAAGGGAGACTCCGCTTGGAGTCACCTTGCGGTGCTTTACATGATTTTAGAAGGGCGTGCCATGCCTATATCTGTGTCTCCTCCTCTTTTTTCTTGTCCAGCTCTTTTGTTTTCGCATGAGAATTTGTTCTTGTCACTTTCCCATGTGTTTGTGTTGTGTTGTGAGTTGTTTGTCACCTTTTGGACACCTTTGAGGGTGTTTTCTAGGTGTTTTTATGTGTTTGTGATTGCCTCCCATTGTTTTCTATGGGGTTCGAGTGGTTCGCTGAACCGGTTCGCCGAACCGAACTCGAACGAGACCTCCGTTCGGCGAACCGAACTCGAGCCGAACCGCGACCAATTCGCTCAACTCTACTGATGATAGCATTTAACAGAGTACTGTCCATGGAGTCTGTGCAGGGTTCAGGGTTTCTCCCACCCAGCCGGGCCATTTTGGCTCCCTTATCTGCACTGTGTGTGGCCCTGCTGCTGTATAAACTAGGCAGCCAGCCCTGTTCTCCTCCCGGGTACCGACCTGACAGGCAACTCGAGTCCTTACTTGTAGTGTTCCTGAACTCTGCTGTGTTGCTGTGTTTGTGGTACAGATGAAGAATGTGGAATCTTCACTTCTCCGGTGTTAACTGTACAGTATGTAACCTGCACAGCCTCGGATCCGGCATCCGTTCTGTGCGCTCCACTGGGGTGAGTTCAGGAATACTCTTTCTCCCAGGTATTTTCCTCTGTTTTATCTGTCTCCTCTCCTCAGACCCTTGGCTTTGGCCTGTAATTGGTGAGCGGACCCTGTGGTCAGCTTGTCCCAGCTCCAACCTACAGATCCTTCTTCCTCAGTCCTCCCAGGAACTGAACTGAGCTGAACTGAACTGACCACTTCCTCTCCACACCAGAATATATAGTGAAGCAGCTTGGTCTCCCCCTTCTGGCCTGGAGGTGCTGGTGTTGTGTGGGGAGTTAACCCTTTGTGTTGATACTGTGGCACATGAACTCTGGGGTGCCACACTAATACAAATCAATGGGGATAAAAGGGATCCAGCGCCGAATCCATTTTATCCGTTTTTTTCCGGATTGTGCCTGATGGAAAAAAACTGATGTGTGAAAGTAGCCTAACCCATCTACCTCTTAATTTTAACTTAAGTTGAAAGCTATAAATTGTAGGCCAGACCCTCTATGGTGCATGGCCCATACCTGACAGCTGTGGAAAGACATTATGGGTACTCTGTGGCATTTGATGAAACTGTCCTGGTGTCTGCCCCTAATTTTTGGAAATGTGGAGACTCCAAGTTTGGTCTTCAAGTTGTGTCTTGTCTGTAGTGACTGGGGTCTCTGAGGAACAGGTCTCCTCCTGTCACTCATCCACCTCTTAATTTGAAAGTTGTAAATTCTGGGCCAGACCTTGTCTGGTGCATGGCCCATGTATTACTGCTGTGCAAAGACACTTTGGGTACTCTGGGACAATTGCTGAAACTGTCCTGGTGTCTACCCCTAATTTTGGGAAATGGGGATATGGACTCATGGTTGGGTGTCCTTGTTGTGTGTTGCCTGTAGCAGTAAGGCTCCCAGACTGGCATGCATATAGCCACCTTTCACTCATCTACCTTTCTTACTATCCTTAAATGTGTCTTGCAATAACAGTTTATGAAGCTAACATTTCAGCTACGTGAGTGTGGCTGAGCAGAAAACCAGTTTGGGTTGTTGCATGAGGTGGGATGGCTCCCAGCCCACCAGGCCTATATCGATCACTCACTCACCTCAATATATTAATAGTCAAGGAAGATAATGGATGTTACACAACAGTGTGGCTCCACTATAAAACTGTTTGAGCTGTTTTGGCAGCTTTTGGGTCACCCTAAAGGTGTTGTCTGTGCCCTTGTTTTTGCTTCCTATTGAATTCAATGGGATTAGGATATGTTTGTCGAACTGTTCATCCGACCATTTGGTGAACACAGTTGAAGTCAGCAAACATGACCTTAATTGAACCTATCCAGAGAGTTCAAACAGTCCTGTCAGGCTACAAGATGAAGGTGACAGAGATAAACGAAGACCCACTATTCCCAGAACCAGGCTTAAGGCCCAGTCACACACAACGACTCACCAGCGATCCCGAAAACGATGCGACCTGATAGGGATCGCAGGTAAGTTGCTGGGAGGTCGCAGGTGAGATGTCACACAGTCAGATCTTACCAGCGATGCAGGAACAATACAGGTCGCAGTAGCGACCTGTATAACGATCTCAGCAGTCACTGTGACCCTGTCACACACTGTCAAACACAGCGATGCGTCCTGCTCAGCAGGACATCGCCTTTGAAGAAAATGACCTGGACCATTCGGCAACGACTAGCGATCTCACAGCAGGGGCCTGATCGCTGGTAGGTGTCACACATAACAAGATCGCTAACGGGATCGCTACTGCATCACCAAATGGTGACTCATCTGCGATCTCGCTAGCGATCTCGTTATGTGTGACAGTACCTTTACACTTTTAGGAACGTGACCAAGTGCCTATCCAGCCTATTCCAAAGCCTCTGATGGTGAGATTGAACTTGTCTAATAATAGGCACCAGGTACCCCTCCAGGGCAGCTCCTGGTTGTTGCATTCCAGCAAGGGGGCTGGTCCGCACGAGGTGAAATGGGTGAAGAGATACACTGCTACTCGGAAAGGATAGGGAGGGACAACCCCTTACAATTATCATAAGCAACCCTAATCTCCTTGATATCCCTAGACGTGTTCTTTCACCCCATGCAGCGATCAGGTTCCTATCCCTGCCTTTGCCTGATCAAAACCCTGTCTAGTGCTCAGAGCAATGGGTAAATTAGTCCTGCTCTAGGTTAATGACACAGAGGGGATAAGGCAGACATGGTTAAAAGAAACAGCAATTGTCGAAAGCACATCAAACTTCAGGAATGAGTAGAGGCAATGGATAGGTGAGGTGAACTGAAAATGGATTAAAGGAAAGGAAGGGAAAACACCAACTAAACTTCCTCACAGCAATCTCTGGATACAGCTCCAAAATATGACTTCTTAGTTCTCAGCTCACAAGTCCACTCCAAAGGCTAGGCATAGCAAATCTATCACTGGCAACTCCCTAAAGGCCGTTTTACACGCTGCTATATCGGTACCGATATCGCTAGCGTGGGTACCCGCCCCCATCTGTTGTGCGACACGGGCAAATCGCTGCCTGTGCCGCACAACATCGCCCAGACCCGTCACACTACTTACCTGTCCGGCGACGTCGCTGTGACCGGCGAACCGCCTCCTTTCTAAGGGGGCGGTTCGTTCAGCGTCACAGCGACGTCACAGCTGCGTCACTGAACCGCCGCCCAATAGAAGTGGAGGGGCGGAGATGAGAGGGACGTAACATCCTGCCCACCTCCTTCCTTCCGCATAGCGGCCGGGAGGCAGGTAAGGAGAGGTTCCTCGTTCCTGCGGTGTCACACGGAGCGATGTGTGCTGCCGCAGGAACGAGGAACAACTTCGTTACTGCTGCAGTAACGATTTTTGAGAATGGACCCCCATGTCACCGATGAGTGATTTTGCACGTTTTTGCAAAATCGCTCATAGGTGTCACATGCAACGGCATCGCTAATGCGGCCGGATGTGCGTCACCAATTCCGTGACCCCAACGAGTTCGCATTAGCGATGTCGTAGCGTGTAAAGCCCCCTTTAGTTGAGACGAGGAGAGTATTTATAGCAGAGGTGAGTGGGAAAATCAGAACACCTGATATAAGGCTTTTCCATCCTGAGCTAGGAGACAAAATGAACTGCTTAACCCTTGCAGCATTGGATCAAGGAGGATCTTCATAACTAGCAGATTTATTCCTTGCAAGTGTGTTTGTAGCCATGTGCTGTGATCTCCTGACACCTGAAATAGAGGGGATCACTCTCCATCAGGGTACCTTCATAACAACTCCCAATGTCACTGCAGAAGCAATACAAAAAAATAATAGTTGATCCAGTAGTTTCATAAAGTGTAACAATTTTATTCTCATCCAGTTAAAAACATGTCACAGAAAGTGGCATAATCATCAGAAAAACACTCCAAGGGAAAAGTACAATCAAGGTTGACATGTTTTGAAGTAAAACTTCTTACTCATAATGTGAGTATTTTGACAGTAATCCAAGTAGAGAACATAGTTATGTGGGAGTTTCCACTATTTTCTTTTCTTAGTCTCCATGCTTTTTTCATAAAGTGGTTGTCCATTACTAGGACAACCCCTTCTGATTCCACTTGTTTCCCCAAGTTCAAATAAAAGACTCTGTACTTACATCCCATTCTGGTGCCATTCCAGCACTGTCGGTAATCGCGGTTTTGGGTTCACTTGACATTGAGACAGCATACAAGCCCGTCGTCCAATCACCGCTGACTTCTCTCGCCACTTCTTCGGACTAAATGAGCAATCGACAAGAAGACAGGAGAGAGAGAAGCCAATGGTGATTCTTTTAGTTTCAGAAAAAAAAAAGCTAGTAGGTATATCAAAGATATGCTTTGCGTCTGAGCTGACCGCACTTGATATTCAAGGAAAAAACAGAAGAAATCCAGGGTGCAAGTGTAAGTTTAAACATTTTTTTGTTGATACTTTATTAAAAAAAAATACATTAAAAATGTATCAGCATACAACAGTTATGGAGTTTGGCAAACCAAGTAGGTGGTCTGCAGAACATGAGCCGCATTTCGTCTATGCCTTTTTCATAGTCATGAAGAGGTTGTCCCAGTATTGGACATGCACTTTAAAATTTTTGGAAACAAATTATTGGATTGCTCTATAATTTTAAGAACATGTAATAGCTAAAAGCTGAACTAACTTTCTCTTGCTCCTATATAAGCATGCATAGTGGTACCAGGTCATACTTTAGATGACCCTGTTTGCTCAAGTTGGGAAATATCTCTTTTAGACAACTTTAAATAGCTGTAGACCGAACACTCATCCAGTAGTTATCACTCCTGATTCCCACATACACATCCATAGTTGGCTTTGCCTAGCATATATTTTTTTTTTATTGGAAAGACACAACTATACACCTCTGGTAGTAGATTATCTGCTACAGGAAACAGAGGATCTGACATTGGAGTTAACTATGATCCTTTCTCTCCACCAAAATGATCTGTGGTTGGAGCTTCCAGATACCATTGTTAGATGGTTAAATGGCAATGCTCAAAGGGGTCAGTTAGGATGACTTTTCACTGATGAGCATAGAACCCTAGGGAACCTATGACCAATCTAATTTTTTACCAATTAAAATAAGATTTTGATATTCCTATTTATTTTAATTTTCCTATTATAGTTTTTTTTATTCTATTTTCTGTACATATTCTTGGGGCCACCCTCTCTCAAGTTATTGTTATCAGAATTAAGAGATATTCAGTACTGCAGCAGCATGGACTTTAGGAAACATTAACTGCTATGAGATATTCTAGGCACTCTTGTTAAATTGTGCTGTAGACATTGCACAAGGAAGGGGAGTAGGTGATCAATATGCATCCCTTTTTATCATCAACATAGTTTAGACCGGATTGAATTCAATGCATGTTTCTTACCCAGGATTTTCTCTGGGTGAAGTATAGATGAATGAAATTCAAATGCAATAAGAAGCAGTTTTGCGATGCTTGTAGGATTCCGTGACCTGCATAGATGCATCTTTCTGACCCTTGGATGCAGGTTAGATTCACGGGCTGCGTTGCATTGTATGTGCGCGTAAGCAGTGTGCCTGCCTGTCTCTCAGCTCTTCCTTCCAGTGTAAAGTAAGGTCAGGTTCAGGAGGCCATATAACTCGGACAAGGACCAGATTGCAGTTCATGCACTCCCACGGTTCTCCTGACCTGAGTATGACAACTGCACTGAAATACATAAAGCTATCATGCTCAGGTCAGGGGAGCCGCCGGCCAGTCCGTGCACTGCATAACTATCCTTGTTTGAGTTATACAGCCATCTGACTGTGTCCTAAAAAGTAGTCTAGCACCCTGCTGTGCCCTGTGAATAAAATTTAGTAAGACCTGTTGGCAATCCCATGATAAGTATGTGAATATATTGATGCCTCCTTTAATGGACCAAATATCTTTTCACCCTGCCCAAAGTGAATTTATGGAATTGAATGAGGCCCAAAATATGTTCCTGTGAAGCATATTTGGGCTGTATGAAAAGACTGAATCAAAAGGAGGTTTAGTGAGCTCACCAATCTTCCTATGAATCCTCGGACCAAGGATTGTGTGGCTGTCATCCACCATATGAGGCAAAAATATATAAAGGAAAAATTCCTTGGTCTGGCACTGTGACGCCCTTGGCAAGCCAGGGGTCACAGGTAATGACACCACCACACCCTACACCCCGGATAGGTACACCAAAGCTAAACCAGAAACCCTTGTTGCCTTCCTCCAGGGGCTGATGTCCACACCAGGGGGTGGGCTAGGCAGTTGGCTCCGCCCACCGAGGAGTTCACAGTCCTGGAGGCGGGAAAACCAGGCAGTTGAAGGGAGATAGAGTTTGAAGTGAGAGGGAAGTGGTAGAGGAGCAAGTGAGAGGAATTGAGGTGAAGGAGAAAGTGACAGTTTGGAAAGCCTGAAGTTGGTCCGGGTGTGTGCCCCGGACTGAGACAGCAAGGTTAGCAGACGGTGGTGACCGTCTGCAGGAGAGGCTGATTGGAGGTTGCCGAAAGGACCGTGGACGGGTGGTGGCCCGGCGGTACCAGACCGGTATACAAGGAGAAGCCAGCACCATTGGCAGGGGCCTTTCGGATCCCGGCAAGGCTAGGAGTCGCCGTGAATTTGCCAAATCCGTCAGTGAAGGGGACCTCCGGGTCTCCCAACAACAAAGTCCCGATTGAAGGCAACAGTCCAACCGTAGGAGAGAGACACCGCCACCGCCAAGGCACCAGTTTCTCAGGGCCAGCGCCTGCGGGCACAGAGGGGCTCCTCCGGCCCACATCCAAGTCGGGGAGCGGGTTACCGGTGGGAACCCATCGCTACCAACATTACATTAGGTGCAGGGACAGAGACCGTCACCGCCAACTACCGGGGAAAAGCAACAGCAGCCGTCCGTGGGAACCGTCTTTCCAGCCGTGTGTTTTACCGAGAACTGTGTCAACGTCTTAGGCTGAGTGAGTACCACCGTGCCGTGCGGCACAGCGCTGCCCCCCGATCCTGCACCTCACCAGGCCCCACACCTGGCCTGCCATCTATCCCTACCCCATCACCGGGCCCCGGGACAACCAACCCCAGTACCCACGGAGGGGAGGAATAACAACAAAGCTGCTCCCTGTCACCGCTCCCGGGATCCCTATACAGAGCAGCGGTGGTGTCCACACAATCACCACAACCGTGGGTGGCGTCACGGACAACAATAAATCCCCAAACCAACCCCCTTTTCACTCACGGGCGAGGAGCGTCGCTCGAGTCTCCAGGATCTGGCCCATCGCTCGAGCCACCGAGCAGCAGAGGCTGCAGCAGCAGCGGCAGCCGGACCCGAGCAGTGGGAGAGCGCGGCGTCCCCTCCTCCGCCCGCGACAACTTGGCGTCACGAACAGGATCTTACCGCTCTGCCGTTGGGTAGAGGTGCGCCTTGTTACCGCCGGAGGTGTCCGGCCGAAAGATTTCAGAAGCCGCCATCTTTGGCGCGAAAAGTTCCCGCTCGAGCGTCTTCTCGAGTAGTGGAGGCGCGAAGGCCAAAACCCCGCCCCGATAGAGGAGGGGCCGAAAAGAGGCTAAGGGGGACAGAAACAAGATGTCTGCGCCCGACGGAGCCACTGGAGAAGCGGTGGTCGCAGCCGCAGTGGCACCAGTGGATGGGAATGGGCCTGCCCAGGTCCCGGCCGCGCTGGCAGGAGGTGCCGTGGTCCCCGCTCTTGCTCAGGTGATGCCGTTCTCCTTGCCCTATGTGCCCGGAGCTACCTGGCTACCGCAGTACGACGGGAAACCTGAAACGTTACAGGTCTTCCGGAAAAAGCTCAACCCGCTCCTGGAATTGTACCCCCTGACTGATAAGCAACGTGCAGCGGTAGTGCTGGGCCAGCTAACCGGCGCGGCTGAGCAGGAGGCGGAGACCTTGGCCAAGGGGGACCGATTCTCTGTAGCCACTATCTTTGAGAAACTACAGACTGCCTTTGAGACCCGTACCGAAGCTGAGCTGAGGATCCAGTTTTACCAATGCCGGCAACGGTCTGTGGATAGCATTCGGGACTACGCTTTACGTTTGCAAACCGCCCTCCGCACACTAAAGCGGGTGGACACCATCAATGAGGCGGACAGCAACAAAATGTTAGTAGAGCAATTTGTGCAGGGGATGAAGTTCTCTGAGGATCGCAAACAACTCCGGCTGTGGGCCCTGGAACACCCTGATGTGGACTTTGCTGTGTTAAAGGAACGGGCCATTAAAGCACTGCAACCCCCAGCTTCAGAAATCTTGGAGCCAGCCCCATGGCCAGTTGAGACGGCCCCCGTCGTGGTGGCCCCTGCCCTACCAGCCTCTCCAGTACCTACAGCTCCAAGCAGCACAATGGAAGAACTGGCTGCCCAGGTCCGCCGCATGGACGGAGACCTCGCCAAGATTCTTGCTGCACTCCAACCTCTGACCAGATCCCAGCCTCCAACCAAGATACAGCTCGCCGACAATCCTGAGGATGTTCCCTGGATGCAGCGGAGAAGTACTAACAACTCGCGGAACAGACCTCCAACCTGCTACAGGTGCAGCAAGCCTGGCCATTACTTCCGACAGTGCCCGTTAAACAAGCAACCCCTGGGGCCACGGGCCAATCCTCAGGAGTAGAACCCTGTGGCCCCCCAGACTGGCGGGACCGGTGTATTGGGGCCTGGCCCATCATCCCCGTGGCTGTGAACGGCATACCGGTGATGGCTCTCTTGGACACTGGATCACAGGTAACCACCATACCATACACATTGTACCAACGGTATTGGGGGACAGACGAGTTGGCTCCCCCAGATACTAGTATAACACTGATTGCTGCTGATGGACTCCCACTGACCCAAGTGGGGTATAAACAAGTGGCCATGACAGTGGGGCGAGCTGAACTGCAACACCAGGGTATGATTGTGATCATGAATGAACCCAGTGATCATAACCCGAAGATAGTGCTGGGAACCAATGTGATGGAGCACTGTATGAGTGATGTGTTGGCCCTACTGCAGCAGCTGGCCGCCACGGCGGCGGGAAGCCGACAGAGAGCTGTGCAGCGTGAGATCTGAGCCCTGATGTACCGCCAGCATGTAAACTCAACAGGAGGAGAGATTGGTGGGGTGAGAGTGATGGATGCTGCTCCGTTGATTGTGCCCCCTAGGAGTGAGATGATGATTTGGTGTAGAGCAGCAGTAGGGCCTCAGGGGCGTGACTACCCTGCCATGATAGAGCCCATGCCCTCCGAGCACTGGCCCACAGTAATGGCCGCCCGAGGGGTGGTAGACGTAAAGAAGGGGAGAGTGCCCGTGAGGGTGCTGAACTGTGGGGAGGAAGAAGTCAGGCTTCCCCGGTATGCTACCCTTGCCAAGTTGCTCACCCTGGATCCACACACCATCCACGGGGCAGCTCCTCCAGTTTCCCCACCTGCTACCAGCACTCACCCGCCCCAAGGGGAGTTAGACGAGTGGCACCAACAGCTACACGTGGGCACTGACGATACCCCTACACATCACAAAGAGGGGGTATACAGGGTGGTACGGGAGTATGAGCAAGTTTTTAGCAAACATCCACTAGACTTCGGGCAGATCAAAGGGATCCAACACCACATCCCCACCGGTGAGCACCCCCCTATCAAAGAGAGGTACAGGCCTATTCCCCCTGCGCATTACCAATGTGCCAGACATGTTGAGGAACATGAAAGAGGCAGGGGTTATTAGGGACAGCTGTAGTCCCTGGGCCGTCCCGTTGGTACTGGTCAAGAAGAAGGATGGCACCATGCGGATGTGTGTGGATTACCGGAAGATTAACCAGATAACGCATAAAGATGCTTACCCACTGCCCCGTATTGAAGAGTCTTTGGCTGCACTGAGAACTGCGAATTACTTCTCTACCCTTGACCTCATCAGCGGGTACTGGCAAGTGGCGGTGGCACCGGAGGACCGGGAAAAAACTGCCTTCACCACCCCAATGGGGCTCTGTGAATTCAATAGTATGCCGTTCGGGCTGTGCAACGGCCCTGGAACCTTCCAACGGCTGATGGAGTGCTGTCTGGGGCATCTAAACTTCGAAACCGTCCTGTTATACCTGGATGATGTGATTGTGTACTCCCAGACGTATGAAGCCCATCTGGAGCACCTGGCAGAGGTGTTCGCGTCCCTCGCCAAATACGGGATGAAGTTGAAGCCCTCTAAGTGTCACTTGCTGAAACCCAGAGTGCAGTACCTGGGGCATGTGGTGGGTGCAGAAGGTGTCGCCCCCGACCCCGAGAAGATTACTGCCATCCAAGACTGGCCGAGACCAACCACAGTGAGAGAAGTAAGGCAGTTTCTGGGTCTGGTGGGGTACTACCGACGTTTCATCAAGGGGTACACGAAGATGGCTGCCCCCATGCAAGACCTCCTCGTGGGACAGACCAAAGGTGGTAGACCCATCGGAGCCCCACTGGTGTGGGAAAAAAGGCATGAGGAATCCTTCCGCCAGCTGAAAGCGGCCTTGACCGGAGAGGAGGTCCTAACGTACCCTGATTACAGCCGTCCATTCATCCTCTACACTGATGCCAGCAATGTGGGTTTAGGGGCAGTCCTATCCCAGGTCCAGGACGGGAAGGAAAAAGTGATTGCTTATGCTAGTCGAAAGCTCCGGCCGACTGAAAGAAACCCTGAGAACTACAGCTCCTTCAAGCTCGAGCTCCTGGCACTGGTATGGGCTATCACCGAGCGGTTCCGCCACTACTTGGCCGCAGCAAAATTCACCGCTTTCACGGATAACAATCCACTGACTCACCTGGACACGGCCAAGTTGGGCGCGTTGGAGCAGCGGTGGGTGGCCAGGCTAGCTAACTATGACTTCACAATCAAATACAGGGCCGGTCGTGTCAACATTAATGCTGATGCACTCTCTCGGATGCCCCATTTGTCAGAAGAAGGGTGCGAAGATGACGACCTTGAAGAGATCGAGCTGCCTGCATTTCACCAGCCGCCAACTGAGAAGGTACATGTCCACCACCAACGGGCGAACCTGGACCCGCTGCCAAGTCAGGAGTGGCAGGAAGCTCAAAACCAGGCACCCGCTGTCCGCCTAGTCAAGACCCTGGTGGAGCGAGGCGCTGCTGGAATAGACCCTGCCGCCCCAGCTGAAGCCCAACGCTTGTGGAAGGAACGGACCCGGCTGTGTTTACACCAAGGGAAGTTGTACCGTGAGCTGATTAACCCGAAGACTCATGAGAAAATCTACCAGTTGGTGATTCCCCAGGCTAATGTACCCACGTTCTACAAGCGTACCACGATGGTGCCGGACACTTCGGATGGAAGAAGCTGGAGATGCTGTTGAGAGAGCGGTTCTATTGCAGTGGGATGCGGGAGTCTGTGGAGGCCTGGTGTCGAGAGTGCGGTCCTTGCACGCTGAGGAGGAAGGACGAAGCTAGCCAGAAGGCGCCCCTACACCCGATCGTTACACATCAGCCGCTGGAGCTGGTCGCCTTGGACCATGTAAAGCTCACCCCCAGCCGAAGTAGGTACACCTACGCTCTGACCATAGTAGATCATTATTCAAGGTTCATGGTGGTTGTTCCAGTCAAAGACCTACCCGGCCGTACCGCCGCTAGAGCGTTCCAAGCTTACTTCTGTCGACCACATGGATACCCTGAGAAGGTGCTTACTGACCAAGGCCCAGCCTTTGAAGCAGAGGTGTTCCATGAGTTCTGTCAGCTGTACGGCTGCAAGAAGATCCGGACCACGCCTTACCATGCCCAAACCAACGGTATGTGTGAGAGATGAACCATTTGATCCTTGGCCTCCTCAAGACGTTGCCGCTAGAAGACCGGAACCTGTGGCCGGAGAAGCTGCCTGACTTGGTCGATATGTACAACAATATCCCGTCCAGCTCAACGAAGTGCACCCCAGCATATCTGATGAGGGCTCGCCCCGGCCGACTGCCGGTGGACCTGGAAATGGGACTGGAAGCCCCAGAAACACTCCCCTCGACGGCTGAATGGGACACCCGGCGGAGGGTGCAGTACCGACAGATTCAGGAATATGTGGAGAAGAACTTGAGTCGGATTCGGGAGCAACAGGAGCAGCGCTTCAACCAGAAGGCGTCTGCTGGCCCTTTCCAGCCTGGAGATGTGGTGTTGAAGCGGAAGAGGAAAACCCACAAGCTGGATGATCAATGGGAACAGACCCCATACGTCATACAGCCCACAGGATGGGAAGATGGGAAGGCCTACCAGATCAGTCGTGACCAAGGGGGCACTTTGGCCATGGTTTCCCGGGACCATCTTAAAAGGTGCCCACCAGCATGGAGGGCAACGGCTGAAGTACCGGTTCCTCCACCAGTAGAGAAAGCAAAAGAGGTAATCCACACCATGATGGGTGACTTCCCAGTGGACTGGCCTACACAGAATGGTGCGGTGATTCTCCCAGTGATACTGTTTCCACAACCCGTGGATGAAGAAACGATGGAGGTGGTCAACCGTGAGCCAGAACCAGTGCCAGTACCCAGGGATGAACCTGTGCCCAGCTCCCCTATGCCTCCGCCTGCCCCACACGATAACAGGGAAGAGAGACTGATTGTTCTCTCTCCCCCGCTGCCTGTCACCACTGATACCGGACCCCGGAGGTCCACCCGTCCCAACCTAGGTAGACCCCCACTTAGGTACAGGGAAACCGCTCTTTAAAAAAAAAAAAAGGGGGGAGAGTGTGTATGTGTTTGAAAGTTTTGAAAGTTATGAGAAAATGAAATTGATCACCGAAGTCTCATCTGATTGTCAGCAACCGTGATTAAACCGGCCGTTGCTGGCACCGTTGTCCCCGTGGGGACCGTTTAAGGTTGCGTAAGGGACTCCTTATGGACAAGCCCGTGAACTTGCAGGGCAACCACAAACTTGTGGCTTGTAAATATGTTTTGTTGCAGCTTCCACCGTGCCGCCGCCGAGAGGCAGATTGGAGGGAGGGCCCACAGTGGAGCAGGCTGGGGCCCAGCCACCACCAGAACCGGTGGCTACCCTCTGGGGGCTCCAGGGGCTCCCCATGGACGTGGGTCCCCTGGAAAGGACAGATCCCGCTCGGGTAATTGGTGCAGGACTGGGGTCAAGGGGTGCTGCCTGTTTTCTTAGGGGCAGCATCAGGGCCAGGTTACTTGGGTGGGTGAGAGCGGAAGCCGTAACCGTTTGAACCTGTTACCGTAACGTTTAAGAAAAGTGCCCCCCGTTGTGGGATGATGTTATTCTATTTGTATTGTGTTTTTTTTTATCTTTTCAGAAAAAATAAAACCGGTGTTGGACGGCAGCCCGCGGACGGTCTGCATTTTGCTAAGGGGGAATGTGACGCCCTGGGCAAGCCAGGGGTCACAGGTAATGACACCACCACACCCTACACCCCGGATAGGTACACCAAAGCTAAACCAGAAACCCTTGTTGCCTTCCTCCAGGGGCTGATGTCCACACCAGGGGGTGGGCCAGGCGGTTGGATCCGCCCACCGAGGAGTTCACAGTCCTGGAGGCGGGAAAACCAGGCAGTTGAAGGGAGATAGAGTTTGAAGTGAGAGGGAAGTGGTAGAGGAGCAAGTGAGAGGAGTTGAGGTGAAGGAGAAAGTGACAGTTTGGAAAGCCTGAAGTTGGTCCGGGTGTGTGCCCCGGACTGAGACAGCAAGGTTAGCAGACGGTGGTGACCGTCTGCAGGAGAGGCTGATCGGAGGTTGCCGAAAGGACCGTGGACGGGTGGTGGCCCGGCGGTACTGGACCGGTATACAATGAGAAGCCAGCACCATTGGCAGGGGCCTTTCGGATCCCGGCAAGGCTAGGAGTCGCCGTGAATTTGCCAAATCCGTCAGTGAAGGGGACCTCCGAGTCTCCCAACAACAAAGTCCCGATTGAAGGCAACAGTCAAACCGTAGGAGAGAGACACCGCCACCGCCAAGGCACCAGTTTCTCAGGGCCAGCGCCTGCGGGCACAGAGCGGCTCCTCCGGCCCATATCCAAGTCAGGGAGCGGGTTACCGGTGGGAACCCATCGCTACCAACATTACATTAGGTGCAGGGACAGAGACCGTCACTGCCAACTACCGGGGAAAAGCAACAGCAGCCGTCCGTGGGAACCATCTTTCCAGCCGTGTGTTTTACCGAGAACTGTGTCAACGTCTCAGGCTGAGTGAGTACCACCGTGCCGTGCGGCACAGCGCTGCCCCCGCGATCCTGCACCTCACCAGGCCCCACACCTGGCCTGCCATCCATCCCTACCCCATCACCGGGCCCCGGGACAACCAACCCCCCTACCCACGGAGGGGAGGAATAACAACAAAGCTGCTCCCTGTCACCGCTCCCGGGATCCCTATACAGAGCAGCGGTGGTGTCCACACAATCACCACAACCGTGGGTGGCGTCACGGACAACAATAAATCCCCAAACCAATCCCCTTTTCACTCATGGGCGAGGAGCGTCGCTCGAGTCCCCGGGATCCGGCCCATTGCTCGAGCCACCGAGCAGCAGAGGCCGCAGCAGCAGCGGCAGCCGGACCCGAGCAGTGGGAGAGCGCGGCGTCCCCTCCTCCGCCCGCGACAGCACAAATTCACTTTTTATATACAGGTGAGTATACAAATTCACTGCCCATCGCGCTGATGATGATACGCGGGGGGCAGTGAATATAGCCACACATGTTCACTCGAGGCTGTAGGAGCCAGGGATGATCACACAGGCCAGCTCTTTAGTATGCGCGCACCCCCCACCCATCTCTCAGTGCTGGCTTCACAGCTGAGAGATGATGGGCGTCGGGATGCAGTGCATATGAAATGAGGCTAATGAGCAGGCCCACGTGGTCATGGTAGGCGCTGCTACAGCCTGCTCCTGCCTCTGATGACCCACTCCACCACCACTGCATCCCCCTTTCCCGCAGCTATTAAACTATAAGACGCACCACTCACTTTCCCCCAATATTTTTGGGATAAAAAAGTGCGTCTTATAGTCCGAAAAACACGGTAATCTGCAATTCTTGAAAAAAGATGCAATTTTCCATACCTCTCCAGAAGAGAGCTAAATTTGTTCACTTCTATAAAAAATTGTTTAAAAGAACTGAAGTCCTCAGTGGTTGATACCTTTTAATGGCTAACTGAAAAGATGGTAATAATAGCAAGCTTTCAAGACTACTCAGGTCTTTTCTTCAAGTTCCATAAAGATGCGGTACATTCTGTTATCCTCCATTTTGATAAAGGTAAAATATATCTTTGTCCACTTCTATAAAATGTTAAAAATAGGACTTCCAGCATTTTGACAGGACTGCCAATGAGAGGAAATTGCATGGTACATAATGTAATTTGATGGTAAATCTTACCACTTTGAAAGCAGTTTTTATCTATGCTTGAGGCAAATTGAAATGGAAGAACTAAAAGCCAAGTATGGTTATTTATTTAATTATTATGCTTGCTTATATACCGTATTTTTCGTTTTATAAAATGCACTGGATTATAAGACACACCCCAAATTTAGAGATAAAAAATGTAAAAAAAGAGGTCCGTCTTATAATCCAATGTTGTCTTACCGGAGGGGGGCAGCAGTGGTGGTGAAGCGGGGTCACAGGAGGCAGAGGTTGTACTGGCAGCTGCGGCGGGTCCATTGTCTCAGCCGCGGTGGGTCAATAGCATCAGCCGCGGTGGCAGCGGAAGTCAGTGGAGGCAGACGCGGCGGCATCCGTGGTAGCAGGAGCGGAGGCGTCCATGGCAGCAGCAGTGGTGACAGGTGAGTGGTGGAGCAAGCCGGTTCAGTGAGTGTCTCAGTGTGTCCGTGGTCCCGGTTCAAATGATGGTGCCTGGAGCGGCGCATGCGCAGATGGAGCTCACATCCAAGGGCTCCATCTGTGCCGGGAGTCAGCGCATGAGCAGATGGAGCTCTTGGATGAGACACATGAGAGAAGCTGGAATTTTATATTGTCAGCTCTGCTAAATAGGGTCTTTAACACTAGAAGTCCCCGAGAGGGGTCATTTAACATTTATACCTTTGGAACCCAGAGACGGGTCGAATGACCTGAAGGATTTTAGCTAACATCCCATAATCACCGTCTTTTGTTCTGTAATGAAGGCCATTACTGTCGCAACACAGGAGGTTGTTGTTTTCCATTGAGTTTAGCCATTTAGTTTCTAGTTAATTTTATTCAGTTTATTGTATGTCATTTGACCCTCTTTCTGGACTTCAGGGGGGAGCTCAACATTTCTGGGACTTCTAGTGTTAAGATGAATACTAGATTCTTTAGAACAGGAAACATTTGTGAAGTGCCAGAGGAGATATGATTTCACACAAAATGTTTACAGAACAATTTTTAAGTGGCGACGGGGGGGTCGTGGTTGGTCTTCTTAGGCTATGGAGTCCAGGTATGAGGCAATCATTATATCATCAAAGGTTTTGAACAGAAGGAGAATTCCAAACACACCAGAAATTTAGTATCCTCATGACAATACCATTCTACCATTATGGCTAAGTGAGAAATAACACAAGTATGTATTTTAGAAAGATCAATTCTGCTGGTGATGGAGATGTATCCTAAAATAATATCACTTACACAGATTACCACCAGACTTTAGACTCTTAATCCAGGGGGCACATAAGGGCCGAACCCAATGTGGTCAAGAGTGCAAGTTACTTTCATCCAATCCTCTCTTAGGGCTCATGCGCACGTTGCTTATTTTTTTGCATTTCTGCAGCGTTTTGAGCAGCAGCGTCCCATTGTCAAAGTGCATGCGTTCTGGTTCCCCTGAAAAGTCTATGAGAATCATGCAAATCCGTACGCATGATGCTTTTTGAAACACAGCATTTTGATTGGCAAAAATTTGACAAAATCTCTGCGTTTAGAACAGCAGCATGTCACTTCTTTTGTCCATTTTGGCAGCGTTCTACACCCATTGAAATCAATGAGTTATAGCAAAACGCTACCAAAATGATAAGCAGTGCGTTTGACTGCATTTTTGTTGCAATCCGCATGTTTTTTTAACATAACAAACGCAGGTCTTTCGGTCTCTCTCTCTGTCCATGTCGATCTCTCCCACCCACCCCCTCTCTCATACTCACCGATCCACGATCACCGGCACTGCGCTGCACGGCGTTCACACTGTGGCGGCTTCTCTTTTGAAAATGCCGGCCGCACATTAATCCATCTCATATTCCCTGCTTCCCCCACCCACCGGCGCCTATGATTGGTTGCAGTCAGTCACGCCCCCACACTGAGTTACAGCTGTCTCACTACAACCAATCACAGCCGCCGGTGGGCGTGTCTATATCGAGCAGTAAAAAAAAAATAATTTTTAAAAAATGACGTGCGGACCCCCCAATTTTGATGCCAGCCAGGGTAAAGCCACAAGGCTGATGGCTGGTATTCTCAGGATGGGGAGCTCCACTGTTATGTGGAGCCCCCCAGCCTAACAATATGAGCCAGGAGCCACCTGGAATTGCCACATCCATTAGATGCGACAGCCCCGGGACTCTACCCGGCTCATCCCGAATTGCTCTGGTGCGGTGGTAATCGGGGTAATAAGGAGTTAATGGCAGCAGCCATAGATGTCACTAAGTCCTAGGTTAATCATGGCAGGCGTCTCCCCGAGATACCTTCCATGATTAACCTGTAAGTTAAAGAAAATAAACACACACATCCAAAAAAATCCTTTATTTGGAATGAAAGACAAAAAAACACTCTCTTTCACCACTTTATTAACCCCTCAAAAACACCACCAGGTCCAACGTAATCCATGCAAGGTCCCAAGACGCTTTCAGCTCTGCTACATTGGAAGCTGACAGGAGATGCAGTAGAACACCTCCGCTCCTGTGAGCTCCATGCAGCAACTGAAGTGAGCTGTGCTGTCACTGAGGTTACTCGCAGCCACCGCTCTCAGGTGGAGGACTGCAGCTGTGTCCACGAGTAACCTGAGTGAAAGCACAGCTGATCGTGCGGCTCACTGCAGTCACTCAGGGGATTTGCGATCACAGGTGAGTCCTTCACGTGTGACCGCAAATCAGGTTGTGACACAAAGAGAGAGCCACGTGATGTCAGTGAAATCGGTTGAAGCTCTGACGTCACTGCTGCGGACTCCTGTGTTCTGCCACTGACCTCGGAGGTTCATCCGAGTTCATTCTCATCGCCTGGCTCTGTCTGTGTCTGCTGTCAGCGGGCATGTAGCAGAGCTGGGGGACCGCACTGACAAAAATGCATCCAAAACGCATGTAAAATGCATGCAAAATGCATCCAAAATACATGCGTTTTGGATGCATTCTTTTTGTCAACACACAGCGTCACGTCTGCCAGAGGGTGCATTTATTTCTGCACTGGCCAGCACGCAACGTGCGCATGAGCCCTTATACTTTCCTGGTATCAGCAGAGAAACTAACAACCAAAATGTAATGTAGGATGGCAATAGCACTAATATCTCTCTCTTCTCTGGTGGGCATAAAGCTAACTTGTTTTCTACAGTTGAAAACAGAAGTTTACATACACTATCTATAAAGATGTATATGTATGTTTTGGTGACCAGAAAAATGCCCACAGGAAAATTGCCCTCAGGAAAAATGCCCACATGAAAATTGCCCACAGGAAAATTGCCCACACGGAAAATTGCCCACATGGAAAATTGCCCACACGGAAAATTGCCCACATGGAAAATTGCCCACACGGAAAATTGCCGACATGGAAAGTTGCCCACACAGAAAAATTGCCCACATGGAAAATTGCCCACATGGAAAATTGCCCACACAGAAAATTGCCAATTGCAGCATCAGAAAGTTTCAGATCTATGATATTTGAGGTGCAAGGTGAGGATGTTCACATGATATGTGAAAAATGTCCACAGAAAATTGCCAACAGACATGAATGCCCACTAGGATTGGGGACCATGTAACCCAGAATGGGAACATATATACTAGGAAGGGGGCATATATACCAGGATGGAGACAACGTGGACCATACATACCAGGATGAGGACCTTATATACCAGCATTGGGACATATATACCAGGATGACGACATATTCACCAGGATGAGGACATATTCACCAAGATGATAGGCATATATACCAGGAGGGGGAGGGGAGGCAGTTCATAAGTCTTGGTAGAAGTTAGAACGCTAAGGGCCCATACATGTGAAAAACATGTGTGAGTGGTGGGAGCAGGTCCAAATTTCACGCTAGGGCCCATTGGACTCTAGTTACACCACTGCAAAAACACAGTGCCGCCACTAGGAATTTCAGGACCCATACTGGCAAAATTTCTGGGCCCCCCTGAGACTCTGCATAGGTTGCACCCCAGCTCTGTCTCCACCCCTTAAACCTTCCACACTCCTGACGCCATGCTTGGAAAAACGTGTGTGTGCATATATATATATAATCTAATATATAAAGCTGTATGTATCTATGTGTGTATGTCCACTAAAGGAATCCGCACCGTCACATTTACAATCACGAAATTTTCCAGATGCCTCATGTGAGTCAGGGACTGTCAGACTATGTTTTTATGAGAAAGTTTAACCCCACGCTTTAGTTTTTCACCAAAAATCCTGCCACCATTAAAGTCAACGGAGCTGGGAGCTACAGGTCATTAATAGGAACTGTGATTGTTGCTATAGGAACAAAGGACATTCTTAGTATAAGAAGCTTATGATACGATAATATGATATCGGTGGGGAGACGGAGAGAGAGACAGAGAGAGAAAGATAGAGACAGAGAGAGACAGACAATGAAAGAGACAAATAGAGAGAGGCAGACAGGGAGAGAGACAGACAGGGAATAAGACAGACGGAGTGAGACAGACAGGGAGAGGGAAAGAGGCAGACAGGGAAAGAGGCAGACAGGGAAAGATGCGGACACACAGGCAGAGACAGACAGGGAAAGAAACAGACAGAGAGGGAGACAGAGTGAGACCAGGAGAGAGGGACAGCGGGGGAGAGAGAGACAGACAGCTACCAACCCAGGCAACTCTGGATATTATATATATATATATATATATATATATATATATATACACACACATATGCTGTAGATACATACATATATACACTCACACAAACATAAATACACACGGCCAAAAGTGTTAGCACCCTTGAAGTTGTTTCAGAAAAAGAAGTGTTTCCCTAAAAAAATTACTTTACAGACATCACTAGGGGGGGTGCACAGACATCACTAGGGGGATACACAGACATCTAGGAGGGTACACAGACATCACTAGGTGGGGTACACAGACATCACTAGGGGGGCGCACAGACATCACTAAGGGGGTACACAGACATCACTAGGGGGTACACAGACATCACTAGGGGGGTACACAGACATCCCTAGGGAGGCACATACATCCCTAGGTGAGCACAGACATCCCTAGGTGAGCACAGACATCCCTAGGTGAGCACAGACATCCCTAGGTGGGCACGAACATCCCTAGGGGGACACAGACATCACTAGGGGGCACAGATATCACTAGTCGGGGCATGGACATCACTGGGTGGCACGGTCAGCAATTGCAGAGTACAGACATCACTAGGGGGGCAAACAACACTGGCGGTGGTACACTGCATTGGACGGAACACAACACTGGTGGTGATAAACCACACTGGAGGGGGCTACACAGACAGAGCATTGGGGGGCTGCACAGAGCACTGGGGGGTGGCACAGAGCCCTGGGGGGGCTGCACAGAGCACTGGGGGGTGGCACAAAGTCCTGGGGGGGCAGCACAGAGCACTGGGGGGTGACACAGAGCACTGGGGGGATGGCACACAGCACTGGAGGGCGGCACACAGCACTGGGGGTGGCACACAGCACTGGGGGGCTGCACACAGGACTGGAGGCTGCACACAGCACTAAGGGGCTGCACACAGCATTGGGTGGGCTGCACAGAGCATTGGGAGCATGTACACAGCAATGTGGGCTTGCACACAGTGCTAGGGGGCTGCACACAGCACTGGAGGGGCTGCAGACCGCATTGAGGGGCCTACATGCAGCACTAGAGGACTGCACACAGAATTGGGGGGCTGCACACAGCATTGGGGGGCTGACCTCACTGGAGAGCAGGCACACAACAGAGGGGGGACTCCAGGCACACAGCTAAACCTGCTCACGTAGTCCCAACCACATTTATATGTAAGCACCGGAGCACTGCGGCCCCCGGGAATCTGCTCGGGAGGCACAGAAAAGGTCATTGCAGGCCTGTGGTTCCAACCCCTCAGCTAAAGCAAGGCAGGGGCACACCCGCCCCCCATCCCCGGCGGTGTTCAGCTCACCGAGCGCCTACCTTTCCCCGCCAGATGCCATGTCCTCGCCACCTCCGCGTTGCCCGCAGCACTGTGATGAGGCGCAGAGTGATGACCTCATCACATTGGGCTGCGGGATGACGCGCCGCCTCCCTGCTCTGCTCCATGCGCCTTGTTTCCGGCCTTGTTTTAGCAGTGTGTGTGTGCAGTGGCTGAAACAGGCGAGCCCCTTTGCTACGGCTGTGACTGGGGCCCAGTTAAGAGGGGAGGCCTGGCCTGCCCAGGGCTTAACAAAGCTATGTAATTACCCCTGGCCTGTCCAGGCCCCCTCTCTTCACCGGGCCCCCTACAGCAGTCACAGTAGTAATGACCTGATGGCGGCCCTGCAAAAACATATCATACATTTCCAGCACAAACACAAGGTCGTGCAAGCGACAGAGTCTCACCTTTCTACTGTGCCTTTGGGGATTTCAGGACCAACTATCTCTGCCAGCAGCACCCTGCTTTTGGTGGGCTCCCACTGAGATGATAATGTATTAGATGTGACCTGCAGTCCCATGTAACTCAACAGATAATACAGTGATACTTTTGTGAGTACAGATAGTAGTGATTGCTCCTCTGGATCACACTGCTGCTGGTTCTGGATGTGCTGCTGTTTTAGGCTTGTGGGAGGAGTAAGGCTACTTTCACACTTGCGTTCAGCGCAATCCGCGGCTATGGAGAATAGCACAGTCTGTTAACGCACTGCGCTATTCTTCATCGACTTGTATTGACAATGCACTGTAACGCAAGTGTCTGCGTTCCATCCGCTGGACGACGCTGTATCGTTATTTTGACGCTGCGTTGAACGGAGGAAACGCTACATGTAGCGGTTTTTGGGTCATTAAAATAACGCACCTCTGTTGGAATCCGCCAAAGTGTCTAATGATTGTCTATGGTGGCGGATTCCGCCGCTATGCGCTAAGCGGCGGAATCCGCTGACGGATACCGTCACGTTCTACTGAGCATGCTCAGCATGTCTATCAGAACGATCAAAATCATTTAAAATCACTCCTGGTCTCTCTACCCCTCTCACTCCCTCTCTCATACTCACCGATCACGGGCGCGACGCTGCACAGTTGTCACAAAGCTCCGGCGGCTTTTCCTCTTTTGAAAATTCCGGCCGCTCATTATTCCATCTAGTATTCACTGCTTCCCTCGCTCACTGGTGCCTATGATTGGTTGCAGTCAGATCCGCCCCCATGCTGAATGACAGCTGTCTCACTGCAACCAATCACAGCCGCCGGTGGGAGGTCTATATCGTGCAGTACAATAAATAAATAATTTTAAAAAACGGCATGTGGTCCCCCTAATTTTGATACCAGCCAAGGTAAAGTCACACATCTGAAGAATGTAATCTCAGGATGGGGAGCCCCACGTTATGGGGAGCCCCCCAGCCTAACAATATCAGCCAGAAGCCGCCCGGAATTGCCGCATCCATTAGATGCGACTGTCCTGGGACTCTACCCGGCTCATCTCGAATTGCTTTGGTGCGGTGGCAAATCGAGGTAATAAGGAGTTAATGGCAGCAGCCCATAGCTGAGTCCACTAAGTCCTAGGTTAATCATGTCAGGTGTCTATGAGACAACCACAATGATTAACCTGTAAGTGAAAGTAAATAAACACATACACCCAAAAAAATACTTTATTTGGAATAAAAGAATGAAAACCACCCTCTTTCACCACTTTTTTAATCCCCAAATACCCCTCCAGGTCTGGCGCAATCCATACGAGGTCCCGCGACGCATCCAGCTCTGCTACATGAAGCTGACAGGAGCGGCCGTAGAACACCACCGCTCTCTGTCAGCTCCAGGCAGCAACTGAAGTGAGTCACGCTGTCAGCGGGGACGTCACTGAGGTAATGTGTGCGGTGATGAAGGGAGCGGTAGTGCCGGTGTGTATGCAGTGATGATGAGTACGGTAGTGCCTGCGTGTGTGCGGTGATGATAGAAGCGGTAGTGCCGGGGTGTGTGCGGTGATGGTGATAAGTGCGGTAGTGCTGGGGTGTGTGCAGTGATGATGATGAGTGCAGTAGTGTCGGGGTGTGTGCAGTGATGAGGATGAGTGCGGTAGTGCCGGGGTGTGTGCAGTGATGATGGGGGCTCTCTCTCTTGGCTTAATGCAACGTGTTATTTCACAGGAATCTGTTGCCTTTATATGTAAGGTCCTGGAGGTGGAAACTGAACCGTGCACCGGACTCCTCCAGTGGAGCAACCCGGAGCTAACCCCTATACAGGGACTGTCCGGTCACCCCGCCAGAGGGCCTTGATGCACGGTACGTGAAGCACTAGCTGTACAAGCACAGTCCGTTCCGGAAAGAGGAAGGCAGATGTCCCTGAGGTCACAGGGTTCCAGTTGGTAGTCCCGATAACAAGGCTCTGGTTCAGGTGCCGGGTGGAAATGACAGGTGGAACCGGATCCAGCTGGACGAGAGGGCAGAGGTCACCACGTGGAGCTGGGGATCGGAGCCGGGTCCGGGCTGAAGAAGATAGTGGAGTCCTCAGCCGACCGTCACCGACAGGAGTTAAGCAGCAGTCATGGTTAGGACCGGTTGGCGTGGCAGGACGGGCTCTGTGAGACAGACAAGGGTTAATACTGGACAAGGCAAAAGGGGACCTAAACTCCTAGCTTACTAAACACGTAGAACAGGCCCCGCTCACCTGGAAGAAGAATCCTCTTATACCCTGTACCTGCAAGCCAATATCCTGTTTCTGGATGCTGGCCCTTTAAGAGAGGGTCAATGACCACACGCCCTAATGCGCATGCGCGAGGCCCAAGTGCCTGAGACCAGGGAAGGAAGCGGCGCCGAAGAAGCAGGAGTGCCGGGCAGAGTGTCCTGTGATGCAGAGGGGCGCCTGGAGCGGGGACACATGGAGGACACCAGCGAGGGAGAGAGAGCAGGAGGACCGTGGAAAGGAGGACCGGGGACAGGAGTGGTGAGCGGGGAGCGCCGTCGGGAACCGGGGATCGGGGAGCACGACACGGGGACCGGGGAGCGTGACATTATATCACACTATTTACAACGCATCCGTGACATGCGTCACACAACGCATTGTGACGGATGCCGTTCAACGCAAGTATAAAGTATCCTAAGGCAGCATCAGTGAGAGATGAGAGCAGACTGTATCTATCTATCGCTGATAATAACAGACTGTTGCTACAAACCACAGTTCTTCAGCAGTTTTGCACTAGGTCAACTGTAAATCACAAGTTGATCACCTATCATGTGAACATCCTCACCTTGCACCTCAAATATCATAAATCTGAAACATTGCGATGCTGCAATTGGCGATTTTCTGTGTGGGCAATTTTCCATGTGGGCAATATTCCATGTGGGCAATTTTCCGTGTGGGCAATTTTCTGTGTGGGCAATTTTCCATGTGGGCAATTTTCTGTGTCGGCAATTTTCTGTGTGGGCAATTTTCCTGTGGGCATTTTTCCTGTGGGCAATTTTCCTGTGGGCATTTTTCCTGTGGGCATTTTTCAGGGAACCGTATGTTTTTATCACTATCTGACATGAAATCAGAATAAACCATTCCCGTCTTTAGTCAATTAGGATTACCAAAATTATTTATATTTGACAAATGCCAGAATAATGAAAGAGAGAATTTTTAAGGCATTTTTATTACTTTCTGAAAAGTCAAAAGTGTACATACATTTCATTAGTATTTGGAACCATTGCCCTTAAACTAGGGCGCTATATTGACAGAAAAAAAGTTATTGCTCTTGGAAGAAGGGGAAAAAAAATGGCAGCACAAAAACTAAAAATGGCCACTTTGGGAAGGGGTTAAAAATTGGCTTTTTACTAGCCACACATCTGTAAAGGCCAGATTTGTGGAGAATATGACAAAGTTGTCTTGTGGACAGAATTTGCCAAATTTCTGATATTTTAACAATTAAATACACAAAATATCACCATAAATGTACTATTATCATAAAGTACAATATGTCACGAAAAAACTTTCTCAGAATCACTGGGATCTGTTGAAGCGTTCCAGAGTTATTACCTCATAAAGTGACTCGGTCAGAATTGTAAAATTTGACCTGGTCGTAAAGGTGAAAACAGGCTAGGTGGTAAAGGGATTTGTGGAGTATACGACTTCCACCTAAGCTGTAGGTCTCTGCAGCTCCTCCATAGTGACTATGAGCCTTTTGGCTGCTTCTCTAATTAGTGCTCTCCTTGCTTGGGATGTCAGTTTAGGTGTATGGCCATGTATTGGAATGTTTGCAGTCTTGTCATATTCCTTCCATTTTTGAATGATGGATTGAACAGTGCTCAATTAGATGTTCAGAGCTTTGGTTTTTTTGGAACCTAACCCTGCTTTACTCTTCTCCACAATGTCATCCCTGGACCTGTTTGGTGTGTTCCATGGTTTATATGATGCTGTTTTATCCCTAATGTTCTCAAATAAACCTCTGAGGCCTTAACAGAACAGCTGTAGTTATACTGAAAATAGGTTACACACAGGCGGACTCAATTTACTAATTAGATGACTTCTGAAAGCAATTGGTCACTCAGGATTTTATTTAGGCGTATGAGACTACAGGGGGCTGAATACAAATGCACTTCACAATTTTCAGATTTATAGTCTTAAAATAATGAGAAAACCATGTATCTTTTCATTTGCACTTCACAAATACTTCCTATGTAGTGTTGGTATAGCAAATAAAATCCCAATGAAATACATTAAAGTTTTTGGGTGTAACGTGAAAAGATATGGAAACATTCATGAGGTATAAATCATTTTTCAATGCACTACATGTACTGACAGGGATCAATGAGGTGGTTTAACAAAATTGTTTCTGGCATTGGCAATCTTTTCACAGAAAGTGTTATTGGTATGGAGTTCATGGTGACAACAGCCCTTAATACAATAACTAAAGAATATATTTACTCTTGACCCTTTCTGATCTACATTATGCTAGACCCTTATCATACATTGTTCTTCAAAAATCAGTGCATGTTTTTTGTTGGGCATTTTTTTGCTAGCTAGGGAGTAAACCATTGTGACATAATAGAAACATTGAAGACATTTGCATGCACTCTGTACAGCTTGCCTAATTGTAAGTGTGTGGTCAGTAATTACCATGCTAAAAACAATAAGTAGGTTTAACTTAAATCAATTACATAGTTTTCTTTATGTATACAGAGATTATAAGATTATCACTGCAAGATAAGACACAAATAATAAAAATGTACTACATGGAACTAGCTGGTGTTATCTCACCACTGGTATCCAACATATTGAACAACATTGAACATTGATCCTTCTGATAATTAGTTATCTTTATCAGTATGAGACTGTCTCCTTTTGAAGGCCATAACATTACTTTATCAGGTATTATAAATGTGGTGAAGTGTGATATTATTCTACAAGGACAGTGAACTTTGAAGTTTGATAAAACTGTCTAGAGTTCATGGGTAGCAGAAAGAAATATGATCGTATCATACAATTGTTACACAATACATGGAATTAGATGGAACACGATATTGACGTGAAAATCCTAACAAAATTCTTTGACCACTTTTGACTATGGAAAATAAGAATTCTGTTGAAAGCATTGTCCGCTACTTTAAAAAGAGTTTCAAAAGTGAAAAAAAATCCAGTAATCAGCTACTGTACCAGCACTGCACATTTAATGATACTTCTAAAAGGTAAAATAGCACAATATATGTGAACAATGTGACTCGGTGCACAGAAGAGAGAGGGAAACTCAGTCCCTACAATGTCCACTCCCTCCTGCGCCCTACCTAGCCGTGGAGGTTGGCACCCTAAAGATACGTAGTGGCACCCCCACTCACCGACGGCTGTCCCTGCTATGTCCCTGAGAACCCCTAAACACAAAGATAAAGTGCAGTGCGCATACATAAAGTGCAGTGCATATACATAAAGTGAAACTGCGCAAAAATAGGGTTCACTCTAAACCTCCAAACCAAGAAGTGACAATCGTTCTCAATGAGAGCCTATATTATAGCAGGGACATAGATTGCACTTAGGTTAACTGCCTCAAGCCTCAACGCGTTTCCCCACTTCATGGTTCATCAGGAGGCCGATATCAAGATATCAATCTGCTGTGGCACGATATACCTATAGCAGCCAGTATGCTGCTAGATTTTCATGATGCTAAGCACACTTACCTCTTGACTAGTGAGTTATTACTGGACCAGCACTGCACCTCCATGCTGCAGTTGATACAACCTGCAGGCTCCACAGTTCCTCAACTAGTAGGCAATAGTGTTGAGCCACCCCCCTAGTGTTCGAGTTCGGTTCGTCGCGGGTTAGTTCGGCGAACGTTCAACGAATACCTTCGAACCCCATTGAAAACAATGGCAGGCAAACACATAGAAATACATTATACATATTCACATACAGTTAATAAATATTGCCATTATACTTACAGGTCCCCGCGACGCGTCCTGCACTCTGTCTCCCGCCGCTTTTCCTTCCAATCATCGCTGCGCCCTCCCGGTAACCAGCACTGATGATAGGACCTTCCGTGACGTCGTCATAGCATGTGACCAGTCACGTGTCTATTATCTCATTGGCTACGACTGGTCAAATGGCTAGATGTCATGCTAGGTCCTGACAGTGCATCTCTCCGGTACCCGGTGCTCGTTTGAGCATCTCCGTGTACCGGCGAGATACTCGGTCACATGCTTGGCTTTCCCATTCCTGCATGTCGGCGCTCTTTACACAGTCAGCCCACATGCAGTGACTGGCTGCCACAGACGGTGAATAGCGGCAGCGGGAATCAGGTGATCGGGGCACCGTTGCTATAGTAACCCGCCTGTCAGATTACTATAGCAACGGTGGCAGGGGTGACGTCACTGCTTACAACCCGCAGCCTCTGATCACTCACTGAGTGATTAGACTGCACGGGAGCAGCAGCGTCTTCCTCCCAGGCAGTGCTGTCTGATGTAGCAGAGCTGCATAGGTTGAAGGAGAAAGAAGACAGAATCGTGGAGGGGTGAGAGGGAGTAACAAACATGGAGTCCCTAAGTTTGTCTGTGTATTTATTTCTATTAAAGTATTTTTTCTCTGTGTAGTGTCTTTTTTTAACCCTTTATTGGAGATTCTTAATGGCTGGGTCAAACTTGCCTGACATTAAGAATCTCTGGCTTAATACTAGCTAGTAAAACAAAGCTAGTATTAACCTTTTATTACCAAGCAAGCCACCCGGCATCAGGGCTGCTGGAACAGTTGGATACAGCGCCAGATGTTGGTGCTTCTATGAAAGCGCCATTTTCTGGGGCGGCTGCGGACTGCAATTCACAGCAGAGGGGCCATGAAACCTCAGGCCAACCTGTGCTGCAGATTCCAATCCCCAGCTGCCTAGTTGTACCTGGCTGGACACAAAAATGGGGCGAAGCCCATGTAGTTTGTTTTTTTTTAATTATTTCATGAAATTCATGAAATTATTAAAAAAAGAGCTTCCCTATATTTTTAGTTCCCAGTCAGGTACAAATAGGCAGCTGGGCAAAAAAATCCTGCATACAGTCCTGGATGGAGTACGCTGAGCCTTGTAGTTCTGCAGCTGCTGTCTGCTCTCCTGCATACACTAGTGAATGGAGCATGCTGAGCCTTGTAGTTCTGCAGCTGCTGTCTGCTCTCCTGCATACACTAGTGAATGAAATATGCTGAGCCTTGCAGTTCTGCTCCCCCTGCCTCTCCCTCCAGCATACAGTCCTGGATAGAGGATGCTGAGCCTTGTAGTTCTGCAGCTGCTGTCTGCTCTCCTCCATACAGACAGCAGACAGCAGCTGCAGAACTACAAAGCTCAGCATACTCCATCCAGGACTGTATGCAGGAGTTTTTTGCACCCCCCAAAAATTACGTGGGCTTCAAAATGTTTTTGTATGCTAGCCAGGTGCAGCAGGCAGCTACGGGCTGCCTCCAACCCCCAGCTGCCTATTTGTACCCGGCTGGGTACCAAAAATATAAGGAAGCCCTTTTTTTAATTATTTCATGAATTTCATGAAATAATTTAAAAAAAAAAAATGACGTGGGCTTCGCCCAATTTTTGTGTCCAGCCAGGTACAACTAGGCAGCTGGGGATTAGAATCCGCAGCGCAGGTGCCCAAGCTTTCTGGGCACCCCTGCTGCGAATTTCAGTCCGCAGCCACCCCAGAAAATGGCGCTTTCATAGAAGCGCCATCTTCTGGAGCCATATCCAACTCTTCCAGCTGCCCTGGTGACGGGTGGCTGGCTGGGTAATAATGGGGTTAGGGCTAGCTGTATATTATCAACTGGCCCTAAGCCAGAAATTCATGGTGTCACGTCAATATTAGACATGGTCACCATGAATTTCTAGTACAGATAAAAAAACACAACACAGAAAAATATTTTTATTAGAAATAAAACACAACACAATTAGTGACTCCATCTTTATTGAAATAAAGAACCCCCCCTCTGCAGTAATCCTGGGTCAAGGGTCCCGCGCTATCCAATCCGGATCCAATATCATCTGATCGGTTTGCTGGAAGGCAAAGCAATCAGATGAGGTGTCAGGTTCAAGGGCCTGAATCACATGACACAGCAGCTGATTGTATAAATGGCTTTTATACAATCAGCTGATGCATCAGTGCAAAAAAACCAAACTAAACACTTCTGTGCAGACTCCTATCCGACAGCAGCAGCTGATAGTTTAGCCGGCTGAGCAGTAAAAAGCCGGCCTCACGGCTTGACTTATAGTGTCAGCTGATTCCGTCAGGCGACCCCATCAGCTGATCATCGCCAGGTCTGAGAGAGAGAAAAGAGAGAGAAAAAGAGAAAAAGAAAGAGAGAGAAAGAGAGAGAAAGAGAGAGAAAAAAAGAGAAAAAGAAAGAGCGAGAGAGAGAAAGAGAGAGAGAGAAAAAGAGAGAGAAAGCAGCCTCATTCCGTTAACTGCTCCGATTTTAGAGGTGTGTCCCGCGGCTCACAGCTGATGTCCGACTCCTCCTCTCAGTGCATAATTAAATTAAATTATAAATAAATAATAATTATACTTTAAAATTATAAATATTCAATTCTTTACCGGGACTCAAACTCGTGAACTAATTCTCCTTAGGCGGCACCTCTACCCATTGAGCCACTACCTGTAATGAAACGCAGAGGAAGATTTGGAATCTTGACCTCTGTATTGCTGTAGAGAATCCAGAAGTGGATTATTCAGCTACAAAGAGGAGAGAGGGAGAAAGAGAGAAAAAGAGAGAGAAAGAGAGAGAAAGAGAGCTAAAAAGAGAGAAAGAGAGAAAAAGAAAGAAAAAGAAAGAGAGTGAAAGAGAGAGAGAGAAAAAGAGAGCGAGAAAGAAGGAGAGAGAAAGAGAAAAAAATAGAAAAAGAGAGAAAGAGAGAGAGAGAGAAAGAGAGAGAAAGAGAGAAAAAGAGAGAGAGAAAAAAAGAGAGAAAGAGGGAAAAAGAGAGAGAAAGAGAGAAAAAGAGAGAGAGAGAAAGAGAGAGCGAAAGAGAGAAAAAGAGAGAGAGAAAGAAAGAGAAAAAGAGAGAAAAAGAGAGGAAAAGAGAGTGAGAAAGAAAGAGAGAGAGAAAAAGAGAGAAAAAGAGAGAGAGAAAGAGAGAAAAAGAGAGCGAGAAAAAGAGAGAAAAAGAGAGAGAAAAAGATAGAGAAAAAGAGAGAAAGAGAGAGAAAAAGAGAGAAAAAGAGAGAGAAAGAGAGAGAGACAAAGAGAGAAAAAGAGAGAGAAAGCAGCCTCATTCCGTTAAGTGCTTCGATTTTAGAGGTGTGTCCCGTGGCTCACAGCTGATGTCCGGCTCCTACCGTGAGTGCATTATTAAATTATAATTATAAATAAATAATAATTATAATTTAAAATCTTTACCGGGTCAGCTGGGACTTGAACTCGTAAACTAATTCTCCTTAGGCGGCAGCTCTATCCATTGAGCCTCTGCCTGTAATGAGAAGCCTAGGCAGATTTGGTAATCTTGACCTCTGTATTGCAGTAGAGAATCCAGAGATAGAGACACGCAGGCACTACCTGAGTGAAGTCTTCGGTGACAGCGCGGCTCACTTCCGTTGCTGCATGGAGCTGCCATAGAGCGCTCGTGTTCTACAGCGCTCCCTGTTAGCTTCATGTAGCAGAGCTCAAAGCGTCATGTGGATTATTTCGGATCTGGATGGGTGTTTGGCATTAATAAAGAGGTGAATGAGGTTTTTTTTGTCTTTTATTCCAAATATAGGATTTTCTCAGGTGTATGTGTTTATTTACTTTCACTTACAGGTTAATCATGGAAGGTATCTCGAGGAGACGCTTGTCATGATTAACCTAACCTTATAACCAGGGCAATTTGGGATGAGCCGGGTAGAGTCCCGGGACTGTCGCATCTAATGGATGCGGCAATTCCGGGTGGCTGCTGACTGATATTGTTAGGGTGGTGGGCTCCCCATAACGTGGCGTTCTCCATCCTGGCAATACCAGCCTCCAACCATGTGGCTTTATTTTGGCTGGTATCAAAACTGGGGGGAACCGCATTTTTTTTTTTTATTTACTTATTTATTTATTTTACTGCACGATATAGACCCGCCCGCCGGTGGCTGTCATTGGTTGCAGTGAGACAGCTGTCACTCATCGTTGGAATGTGTTTTACTGCAATCAATCATGGGCGCCGGTGGGCGGGGAAAGCAGGGAATAACAGATTGAATAATGAGCGGCAGCCATTTTCAAAAGAGGAAAAGCCGCCAGAGCTTTGTGACAGTCGTGCAGCGCCGCACCCATGATCGGTGAGTAGGAAAGAGAGAGGGATTGTGCTGGGGACGCAGGACACATGCAGATACGCAACGTGCGCACATAGCCTTACTGTGAAAAGCCACACTTTTGGTGATCGAATCGTTATTGAGCGGTAATTCGAACTGCTGAACTTGAAGCAAATCGTTCGAGTTCGTCGAACGACTCGAACACCGCCCAAAATCTCTCGAATTTGAAATTGGCGAATGGTTCCAGCCAAACATCGCTCATCTCTAGTAGGCAACATTAGGTCTCAGAGGTGTGGCCAATCAACAGCCGATAATCGGCGGCAGTCTTGACCCAAGCTAGAAGAAACAGTACTGGTCCAGTGAGTTAATATTGGCTTTTATTTTGTTAACTTATTTTTTTAAGCACTCTGGAGTCATTGAAAATATTTTTTAACCTAGTGGAAAACCCCTTCAAGTACATAAATGAATTGGTCAAACATGTTTAGGAATGAGGGCAGTTAAAGAGAAATGTTGGTCTATAAATGTAATGTTTTATAGAACAGATCATCAAAGGGTTTTCCATTACAATAATATTAATGACCTTTCCTTGGATAGGTCATAAATATCTGATCAGTGGCGGTCTGACATTTGAGTAGAAGCTGAGTTGCACTTCTGGTTTTGTTGACCTATTCTAAGGATAAGCTATTAATATAGTTGATTCTTGAGCTTTGGTATATGATATACTGTTATAGTTCCTGCCCATATGTAAATAAATTCTAGTTTATATTGAGAGGTTAAAACTAGAGATGAGCAGCTCTGCAGAGGACCAAGTTCAAATCGAATTTCCTTAAATTTGCGATTTCACAACACTTTGAGCTTTGACTCCCAAAAACAAAACAACCTTTGCCCAGCACCATTTCCTGCACTACTGAAGGGTTCATATTTACAGACTTTATGGATTATCATATCTGATACAGTGGTGGTCAGTACTTGGGCCATCACAGTCCACCAATTCCTAGTGGAGCAGAGTTTGTACAGCAGAGTTGTTTTTCCATCTCCATAGTCGCTGGTTAAGTTTCTCTCTTTTGTAGAGTGTAAGCTATTATGGCTGCCGGCATCATCTCTCTCTCCTCTTTCCCACATGTACTTTACAAGCAACAACAAGCTTTCCAGTATTAAGATTTATCAAATTTTGAAGAAAAATTCTGCAAAATCAGTGAATTAGAATTTAAAAAAATCTGGTCATCTCTAATTAAAATGTGTCATGATCACAGAGTTGCAGATTGCCTCACTATATCAGTGTAAGTACTGTGCACTGACACCACCAGAGATCTTGAAAATGGTAAAGATTTCAATGAGATGGGTTTAATACACAACAATAAGGTGCTGCCAATTGTAACCGCTTTATCTGTTTTCAAATTTGATATTTAAAGCTATATTTTGGGTTCTATTATATGCTGTAATTTCATGAATTTCGTCTAGGAGTAGATAAACATTTGAACAAACCTGCTGTGCCACACAGTGATATAAAGAATTTTGTTGTAGATGCAAATTTCTGGACAAATGTACCACTTGTGGCAGGGGCACATGATTCATGAATCTGAAGTCTCTAAATGAATCTGAAGCATCTGAAAGTGGCGTGCTCCTCTCTGCACCATGCCAGAAATCTTACACTAGTCCTTGACTGGAGTAAGATTTCTGACATGAAAAATGTCACAGCTCATGATAGATTAGATGAGCTGTGGTGTCATGCCCCCGCCGAGCCTGTCATGCCCAAGCTCCACCTATTTTGGTGTAGCTGGGAGAAACTGTTGTAAAAAGTCCAAAAGTTGCAAAATTGTTGGGCAACTCCAAGTTGAGCCAACGTTTTGTGAATTTTCAAAATAATTTATGCCAAAATTGTGGCATAGGTTGAGGACCAGGGCTGCCATCAGGAATTTTTCAGCCTCCGGTTGAGACTCTGCCCAAGTTCCATCCCAGCTCCGCCTCCACTCAAACTTTCCACAGTTCCACCGCCACTCTTGGAAAAACTCCACTTCTAAACTGCATCCTTACCAATGACACAGTAACTGTTCCCATCAAACACCATATGTTGGCTACATATATATATAGATAGATAGATAGATAGATAGATAGAGATATAGATATATAGATATTTTTTGGACCACAAGACGCACTTTTTTTCCCCAAATGTTGGGGGAAAGTGGGGGTGCGTCTTATGGTCTGACTATAGGGCTGCGTTGGAGCGGATCATCAGCGGCACGAGCAGCCTGTGGCAGCGCCTGCCGTGACCACGTGGGCCCGCTCATTACATATGCATGCCCATCATGATGATGATGGGCGGGGGGTGCGCGCATATTAAAAAGCCGGCCGTGATCACCCCTGGCAACTACAGCCTGGAGTGATCATGTGCAGCTGTATTCACTGCTCCCCGCGCATCATCATCAGCGCGGGGTGCAGTGAATCAGTATACATACTCACTGTTCCCCTGCAGCTTCACGATGTCCTCCCGTCTGCCGGTCAGCTGATTTGTGTAGAGAGCGGTGAGCACAGCGATGATGTCATCGCTGTGTGCGCCGCTAGTCACGCAGGTCAGCTGACCGGCAGACATTAGGACATCGTGAAGCTGCAGGGAAGTGACCGGTGACGGCTCCACACTCCAGCGGTGCTGCTGCCACCACGGACAGGGGGAGAAGCAGTGCTGCATGGAGTGAGGAAAGGTGAGTATAAACTATTTTTTTTTTTGTGTGTGTGATACAGAATACATGCCATATACCAGGATGGGGTTATTTATCAGGATGGGGGTATATAGCAGGGTGGGTGTATGTAGCAGGATGGATGTATATAGCAGGATGGGTGTATATAGCAGGATGGGTGTATATAGCAGGATGGCGCCATATAGCAGGATGGGTATATATAGCAGGATGGGGCCATATAGCAGGATGGATGGGGTATGTAGCAGGATGGGGCCATAAAGCAGGATGGGTGGGGTATATAGCAGGATGGATAGATGGGGTATATAGCAGGATCAGGATGGATGGCGGTATATAGCAGGATGAGAATATATACCAGGATGGCAGTATATATCAGGATGGGGGCATATAGCAGGATGGCAGTATATAGCAGGATGACAGTATTTAGCAGGATGTCAGTATATAGCAGGATAAGGGCATATACCAGGATGTGGTACATATACAAGGCAGGAGGATCATTACCAGGATGGGGTACCTTAGCAGAGAATTTGGGGACATTACCCCCATAACAGTGTCAGCAGCAGATCCTCGCCCCATAACAGTGTGTCATGACCACATTTTTTGCTTAAAATTTTATTTTGCTATTTTCCACCTCTAAAACCAGGGAGCATCTTATGGTCCGGTGCGCCTTATAGTCCGAAAAATACAGTATGTATTACAGTGGGGAAAAAAAGTATTTGCTACACTGCCGATTTTTAAGGTTTCCCCTCCTACAAAGAATGAAGAGGGTCTGTAATTTTTATTGTGGGAAAACTTCAACTGACAGACAAAATAAAAATAAAAAAATCCAGAAAATCACATTGTATGATTTTTAAATCATTAATTTGCATTTTATGGCATGAAATAAGTATTTCATCACCTGTACCAACCAGCAAGACTCTTACAGATCTGTTATTTTTTCTTTAAGAAGCCCTCCTACTCTGTACTCATTCCTTGTATTAATTGCACCTAATTAAATTTCTTACCTATATAAAAGACACCACATACTGAATCACACAAGACCTGTCTAAGGATACGAGGGACAAAATTGTAGACCTGCACAAGGCTGGGATGGGCTACAGGACAATAGACAAACAGCTTGGTGAGAAGGCAACAACTGTTGGTGCAATTATTAGAGAATGGAAGAAACACGAGATGAGTGTCAATCTTATTCGGTCTGAGGCTCCACGCAAGATCTCACCTTGTGAGTTGTGGGATAACGATGATTCTGAGAGAGGCCAGGATTCAGCCCAGGACTACACTGGTGGACCTGGTCAATAACCTGAAAAGAGCTGTGACAACAGTCTCAAGGATTACCGCCATTATGGATTAAAATCCTGCAGGGCACAAAAGGTCCCACTGATCACGCCATCACATGTCCAGGCCCGTTTGAAGTTTACCAATGCTCATCTGGATGATCTAGACCAGGGGTCTCAAACACGCGGCCCGCGGGCCGCATGCGGCCCTTCAGGTGGCTTCTTGCGGCCTGCAGGCCCGTGGACCTGGTAAAGATGGCGACCGGTGCAGGGGCCGCAGCTGCCAGTTATTTATTTCAGCCTACAGTTTTGTCTTTGCCGAGCACAGTGAAGTTCTCGCTGCAGAACACAATAACAGCCGCCTGCCAATCAGAGGCAAGCACCTGCTGCATATGACCTCATATGATTGACTGTGATTGGCCAGTGGCTGTTGTGCAGTGAGAACTGCTCTGCACGCGCCGGCCGAAAGTTCAGCGATGAAAGCAGCTGTGATCATTACCGAGTCCACGTGCCTGCGTGCCGCTGACAGCAGGTGAGAAGAATGTTTTCGTGTGTGTGGGGTTCTGTGTTACTGGCTGAGGCTGCACTGTGTGTGTGTGTGTGTGTGTGTGTGTGGTAGCTGAGGCTTCACCGAGTCCACGTGCCTGCATGCCGCTGACAGCAGGTGAGAAGAATGTTTTCGTGTGTGTGTGTGTTTCTGTTGCTGGCTGAGGCTGCACAGAGTGTGTGTGTGTGTGTGTGTGTGTTAGCTGAGGCTGCACAGGGTGGGGGGGGTGTTAGCTGAGGCTGCACAGGGTGGGGGTGGTGTGTTAGCTGAGGCTGCACAGGGTGGGGGGGTGTGTTAGCTGAGGCTGCACAGGGTGGGGGGGTGTGTGTTAGCTGAGGCTGCACAGGGTGGGGGGGTGTGTGTTAGCTGAGGCTGCACAGGGTGGGGGTGTGTGTTAGCTGAGGCTGCACAGGGTGGGGGGGTGTGTTAGCTGAGGCTGCACAGGGTGGGGGGGTGTGTGTTAGCTGAGGCTGCACAGGGTGGGGGTGTGTGTTAGCTGAGGCTGCACAGGGTGGGGGGGGTGTTAGCTGAGGCTGCACAGGGTGGGGGTGTGTGTTAGCTGAGGCTGCACAGGGTGGGGGGGGGTGTTAGCTGAGGCTGCACAGGGTGGGGGGGTGTGTTAGCTGAGGCTGCACAGGGTGGGGGAGTGTTAGCTGAGGCTGCACAGGGTGGGGGGGGTGTGTGTTAGCTGAGGCTGCACAGGGTGGGGGGGTGTGTGTTAGCTGAGGCTGCACAGGGTGGGGGGGGTGTTAGCTGAGGCTGCACAGGGTGGGGGGGTGTGTTAGCTGAGGCTGCACAGGGTGGGGGGGTGTGTGTTAGCTGAGGCTGCACAGGGTGGGGGGGTATGTGTTAGCTGAGGCGGCACAGGGTGGGGGGTGTGTGTTAGCTGAGGCTGCACAGGGTGGGGGTGTGTGTATGTGTGAGCTGAGGCTGCACAGGGTGGGGGTGTGTGTGTGTGAGCTGAGGCTGCACAGGGTGGGGTGTGTGTGTGTGTGTGTGAGCTGAGGCTGCACAGGGTGGGGGGTGTGTGTGTGTGTGAGCTGAGGCTGCACGGGGGGGGTGCGTGTGTGTTAGCTGAGGCTGCACAGGGGGGGGTGCGTGTGTGTGTGAGAGCTGAGGCTGCACAGGGGGGGGGTGTTAGCTGAGGCTGCACAGGGTGGGGGGGTTTTGCTGAGGCTGCACAGGGTGTGTGTGTGTGTGTGTGTGTGTTAGCTGAGGCTGGGGCACATTGCTACAAGGGGACAAGGATGCACACATTTTTACAGAATGGGAAACAAGATGGGGCACATTACTACAAGATGTTGGCCAAAATTACTATGCGGTGGTTATTGTAAAACTGTATTACTTACAAAAAGGGGAAAAAATGTAAAAAAAAAGTGTGTATGTATGTAGATATATATACACACACACACACAGTACACATTTGTTATAATGGACAAATGAAAAATGTTCAAAAACAGTGATTCAAGGGTGTATAGAAAGAAAAAATGGTACCACTACCAAGGTCACTTTGTCCTGAAAGGAATGCGGCCCCTCAAATTATTTTTTTCCTGTGTGCGGCCCATACACCCAGCCGAGTTTGAGACCCCTGATCTAGACGATACAAGGGAGAAGGTCATGTAGTCAGATGAGACCAAAATTGAACTTTTTGGTATCAACTCCACTGGCAATGTTTGGAGGAAGAAGAAAGGATAAGTATGTCCCCAAGAACATAGTCCCGATAATGAATCATAGTTTGGGGTTGCTTTTTTGCAAAGTGAAAAGAACAACTGCAGGTGCAGGAATTTAGGTATAAATTTCAGCACCAAATCTGCATTTTCTGGCAAAAAAACCCTGCATTTTACCTAAGTAATGTGTTGTCGTCTGTAACCATGATGCGTGTGCCTCTGACATAAGCGCCAAATGCGAATTGCAAATGTTCAACCTGCTACCTTTTGTATATTGTTTCAATGACTAGTAAACAAGAGACAGTTTTATTAACATTGCCTAGCACATCTGCAAACACCCAGGACCCACAATTTCATGTAGCGTGATGGGGCGAAGGGAATTAGTACCTCACCCACGCATACCGCTTCCAACCATGTTACAGTTGTAGTGTTAGTGACATCCATTTTTCTCTTACAGAAAAATATTAACGCCAAATACCTTCATGGGTACACATTAGGGTGACAGAAATCGCAGTTAGTGGCATGCATTTTTATCTCTCACAAAAATAGTAGTTGGCTCCAAGTTGCTTCAAAGGTAGCGCATTAGGGGGTGGATGTTGCAGTGTTAGTGACATCCATTGTTCTTTTGCAGAAAAATAATAGCGCCAAGTAGCTTCATAAGTAATGTATTAGGGGAGCGGACGTCCCAATGTTTGTGACGTTCGTTTTTTTCTTGCAGAAAAATAGTAGTGCCAAGTAGCTTCATAGCTTCAAAGGTTATTGCATTAGTGTAGTTAATTTTTTATATACAAAGATTTTTTTTTACTTCTGATTTTCTTTTAATTTTTGTTGTCTTCTAAATGTTTCTTCTAAATTTTTTTCCTTCTCTTTTTTTCACCTCACCTTTTTATAGTAAATGGAATAGTAAAAGTACCCTGTATACACGCCCCACACAATACTTGCATAAAAGCACCACTTACACACATACCCCACTGGTTAGAAGAGGATGCATATGTTTTCCTTGCTTCCAACACAGATTCAGGCAGTGAGGAAGATCTCACATTCTTCTATTTTTTTTTCTTCTTCTTCCTCCTCGTCATCTGGTGAATGGACCCAGATTCACTGCAAGATGCTCTAGGACAGAGGCAACTGTGTCGCCCAGGGATAGGGGGTACTCAGAACCGGGCCAAGGGGTCACTTCTGAAGGTATCACGGTGGCATGAACCCGGTCTGTGATCCCAGGCTCCACAACAAAAGGGAAATTATGTATAGGGAAATTTGTAAGTTTATGATCCGTGATGCCACCCATGGTGTGCGGTGAGGTAATGGAGCACCGCCGATGCCGGTCACAGGATCCCGGGCAGCAAGATGGTTATTTTCCCTCCACGGGTAGGGTATTGATGTCCCGGGATCCCGGTGTAATGCATTGGGGGTGATGGGTGCAGGCCATGGCTTGGACCAGGTGGTGCAGTAGTACTCATGATATAAGGCAATAATTGACACAAGTCCAGGAATTAACCAAGTTGCTAGTAACTGGTGCCCTCGGATGCCGTGAGGATGGGCCCCTCGCCCAGGGGTGTAATTCAGGTGTTTTTCTCCTGCCTGATGTCTGTGTCTGCTTTGTGCACGGGTCCGGACCGGGTCCCGACAGTCGGCACCGGCGGGCCACTACCCTGTTCCGGTCCACTTCGGTTCCCCTCAAGCGGCTGGCCTATTACAGAGGCCCTTACTGCCCCTCTCCCCAAGCTCCACACAGGAGTTCCTTCCAGACTCCACACTTCCTGCAGACTGACTGCCCACTGCAAACTGGAAACTCCCTATATAGCTCCCTCCCAGACACGTCAGACCTCTCTGCTCCGCCCACTGGTGTTGTGTGTCACTGTGTTGGAAACTCCCCAAGGGAGAGTGAGATCTGCACCAAAAAGATGGATGCAAACCTCTGTGACACCCTGGTTTTGCCAGGGCATCACACAACCCATTCAAGAGAACCTGTCACCAGATTTTGGCATTCTATACAAAACTAGCATGTTGTGCCCTGACTGCCCCTGTAAACAAAATACCTTTATACTATTTCCCGCCATGTATGCAAATTAGTGGGTCTGGTCCAATGGACGTGTCGCGGGCGGAGGAGGGGACGCCGTGCTCTCCCACCGCTGCTCGGGTCCGGCCGCCGCGGCTGCTGCGGCCTGCTGCTGCTCGGTGGCTCGAGCGGTGGGCCGGATCCCGGGGACTCTAGCGGCGCTCCTCGCCCATGAGTGAAAGGGGGTTGTTGGGTGTGGGGATGGTTTATTGTCCGTGACGCCACCCACGGTTGTGGTGATTTGTAGCACCACCGCTGCTCAATATGGGGATCCCGGGAGTGGTGATGCGGAGCAGCCAGGTGTTGTGTTGCCCCTCCGTGGGTAGGGGTTGGTGATCCCGGGGCCCAGTGATGGTGTGGAAGGTGCAGGGCCCGGTGGGCGCAGGGACGCGGGGGCAGCGCTGTGCCTTGCGGCACTGTGGTACTCACTCAGCCTGAGACGTTGACACAGTTTTACGGTAAACCACACGGCTGGAAAGACGGTTCCCACGGACGGCTGCACTTGCTCTCCCAGTAGGTAACGGTGATGTCCCTTTGACCTGCACCTAGTGTTTCTGTGTTGGTAGCGATGGGTTCCCACCGGTAACCCGCTCCCCGGCTTAGATATTGGCCGGAGGAGCCCTCTCTTGCCCGCAGACGCTGGCCCTGGGGAACTGGTGCCCTGGCGGTGGCGGTGTTCCTCCTTAATGGTTGGACTTTTGCCTTCAGTCGGGACTTGGTTGTTGGGGGATCGACGTCCCCTTCACTGACGGATTCGGCAAATTATGGCGACTCCTAGCCTTTCCGGGGTCCGAGAGGCCCCTGCCCTGGTGCTGACTGTCCTTCGTATACTGCTCCAGACCGCCGGGCCACTACCCGTCCGCGGTCCTTCCAGCAACCTCCGAGCAGTCCCCCTCCAGACGATCACCGCAGTTGCTGACCTTGCTGACACTGTCCTGCACTTAGCTGGACTAACTTCAGGTCTTTTCACGCTCACTTTTACTCCTTTCTTCTTTGCTCCACTACCACTTCACTTTCACTTAGCTCCTCTACCACTTCCTTCTACTTTGAACTTCCACTTCTATCTGCCTGGTTCTTCCTGCCTCCAGGGCTGTGTACTCCTCGGTGGGCGGAGCCAACTGCCTGGCCCACCCCCTGGTGTGAACATCAGCCCCTGGAGGAAGGCAACAAGGATTTTGGTAGCTTTGGTGTTCCTAACTGGGATGTAGGGTGTGGTGGTGCAATGACCTGTGACCCCTGGCTTGCCCAGGGCGTCACATTCCCCCTTAGCAAAATGCAGACCGTCCGCGGGCTGCCCGTCCAACACCGGTTTTATTTTTCTGTAAATGTAAAAAGATAACATGTAAAGCATAACATCATCCCACAACGGGAGGCACATTTCTTAAACGTTACTAAACGGTTTTACTGGTACGGTTTCCGCTCTCTCCCACCCAAGCAACCTGGCCCTGATGCTGCCACTAAAGCCCAGGCAGCACCCCTTGACCCAAGTCCAGCACCAGTTACCCGAGCGGGATCTGTCCTTCCCCTCCAGAGGGTAGCCACCGGTTCCTTTGGTGGCTGGGCCCCAGCCTGCTCTGCTGAGGGCCCTCCCTCCAACCTGCCTCTCCGGAGGCGGCAACTGCGGAAAACGGTACAGTAAAACAACATATTTACAAGCCACTTAACGTTTGTGGTTGCCCTGCAAGTTGACGGGCTTGTCCATGGATAGTTCCCATGCTAACTTTTTAAACGGTCCCCATGGGGACAACGGTGCCGGCTCTGGCCGGTTCAATCACTGTTGGTGAAGTACACAGTAATCATCATTTTTCTTATCATTCTCAAAACTTTCAAACTTTTTCAACAAACACAAAGGTGGTCCCAACGGGGACTGGACAACGGTGCTCCGCTGCCCTACTCAAGGCCTTCAGCTTCATCCGAGGGAGGGGGTGCAGGACTCACTCTGCTCTCCTGGCTGCCCCGCAGTTTGGCATCTAGGGCAAACCACCCCCTCTTTCCGCAGTGTCGGGTGTACTGCACAATATCCCCCGGCATCAGATTACGGCCGGGGTGCTCCTCAGGCAGGTGGGCATTCACATCCCGCCGGGCTACAAACACTTCGGCCTCCAGGCCCGGTTCATAGATAAACCCGTAGCCCCGGCGGACATCAAACCGCCTCACCTGCCCCTCGTACAGCGGTCCCCGGACACGGAATGTTGCTTGCCGGAGATTCTCCTTTTCTCTAATGGCTCTGGCCACCAGCTCGGCCTTCTTCCTTTCTCTCTCTCCGATCTCCAGGCCCAGCGGTACCGGCTCACTGTCCCAATACGGCGCTGCTGCGAGCTCCGGCGCATGGGTCGGGCCCCGCGGGACATCCTGGACGTTGCCCACTGTCAGGAATCTGGGCGGCGTGTCCCGCGGTGTCTTGGTCTTGGGCACTGCCTTACAGCAACAACCCAGCGCTACCTCAGCTGAGGTGTGGGGGATGGGCACAGGGGTTTTCCGCGGCTTGGCCTTCGGCTCGGAACGGGTTATCGGCTCCGGCTCGGGGAACTTTTCAGGGGCTGCCTCCGGTGCAGACTTCGGGGCCTTCCACGGCAACACCTCCGGCTTGCTACGGGCTCCGGCTACAGGTCGGCCCGCCGGGGCGGGCATGCTGGGTATCGCTACCGGTTGCGATGGCAGCGGGCCTAGTGGCGGGGTCACGGCCTCCGAGACGGGTGGCGAAGGAGGCAGCGGAGGGAGAGGGCTTGGACGGGGTCCCTCAGCCGCAGCGGGGACATAGGGGCGTGGGTCACTCACCCTCCCTTCCTCCGCTTCCTCCTCGCGTCTCCGCACGGTGGCTATAACGTCCGCCATGTCGGTCTCCCACTCCTCCAAGAGGAGCTGCATCTTGACCTGCAGCCTTAGGTGGAGTTGTGCGGTCCGGATTTCCACCCACGCTGCGGTTCCCGGCGCGGGGGCCACGGTGTTTTGGGACGGCATCCACATAGCGACTTCTTCCAGGAACGGGGTGACTGCAGAGTCCTGGCGTCCCTGCTTTTATAGCTGCGGTTACATGCCGCCAGCCGCCATCGCGTCCCCCTTAGCTTCTTTTCCAGCCACTCCTCTATTGGGGCGGAGTTTTGGCCTTCGCGCCTCTGCTACTCGAGAAGACGCTCAAGCGGGAACTTTTCGCGCCAAAGATGGCGACTTCTGAAATTTTTCAGCTGGATAAATCCGGCGGTTACAAGGCGCACCTCTACCCAATGGCAGAGCGGTAAGATCCTGTTCGTGACACCAAGTTGTCGCGGGCGGAGGAGGGGACGCCGCGCTCTCCCACCGCTGCTTGGGTCCGGCCGCCGCGGCTGCTGCGGCCTGCTGCTGCTCGGTGGCTCGAGCGGTGGGCCGGATCCCGGGGACTCTAGCGGCGCTCCTCGCCCGTGAGTGAAAGGGGGTTGTTGGGTGTAGGGATGGTTTATTGTCCGTGACGCCACCCACGGTTGTGGTAATTTGTAGCACCACCGCTGCTCAATATGGGGATCCCGGGAGTGGTGATGCGGAGCAGCCAGGTGTTGTGTTGCCCCTCCGTGGGTAGGGGTTGGTGATCCCGGGGCCCAGTGATGGTGTGGAAGGTGCAGGGCCCAGTGGGCGCAGGGACGCAGGGGCAGCGCTGTGCCTTGCGGCACTGTGGTACTCACTCAGCCTGAGACGTTGACACAGTTTTACGGTAAACCACACGGCTGGAAAGACGGTTCCCACGGACGGCTGCACTTGCTCTCCCAGTAGGTAACTGTGATGTCCCTTTGACCTGCACCTAGTGTTTCTGTGTTGGTAGCGATGGGTTCCCACCGGTAACCCGCTCCCCGGCTTAGATATTGGCCGGAG